>NC_132989.1:24239756-24539756 GCF_048564905.1 Vicugna pacos | reverse complement strand
ATACAAACAGCTTATACAGATCAATATAAAAAAAATTCAATCAGAAAATGGACAGAAGACCTAAACAGACTCTTCTCCAAAGAAGATACACAGATGGCCAATAGACACATGAAATGATGTTCAGCATCACTAATTATTAGAGAAATGCAAATCAAAACTACAATGAGGTATCACCTCATGCCAGTCTGAATGGCCATCATCAAAAAGTCTACAAATGATAAATGCTGGAGAGGGTCTGGAGAAAAGGCAACCCTTCTACACTGTTGGTGGGAATGTAAATTGGTGCAGCCATTATGGAGAAGAGCATGGAAGTTTCTTTAAAAACTAAAAATAGAGTTACCACATGATTCAGTGATTCCACTCCTGGGTATATATCTGGAAAAGACAAAAACTCTAATTCAAAAAAATACATGCACTCCAATATTCATAGCAGCACTATTTACAATAGCCAAACACGGAAACAACCCAAGTGCCCATCAGCAGATGATTGGTTTAAGAAGATATGTTATATATATATTTAATGGAATATTACTCAGCCTTAAAAGAGAATGAAATAATGCCACTTGCAGCAATGTGGATGAACCTAGAGATTATACCTAGAGATTATCATGCTAAGTGAAGTAAGTCAGACAGAGAAAGACAAGTATCACATGGTATCACTTACATGTGAAATCTAAAAAAATGATACAAATGACCTTATTTTACAAGCAGAAATAGACCCACAGTCATAGAAAACAAACTTATGGTTACCAAAGGGGAAAAATTAGGAGTTTGGGATTAACAGATACACATTACTGTAAATAAAATATATAAACAACAAGGATCTACTCTATAGCACAGGGAATTATATTCGATATCTGTAATAACTTATAATGGAAAAGAATCTGAAAAAGAATATACATCCATATATATACACATCACATTGTTGTACACCTGAAACTAACACAACACTGTAAATCAACTATACATCAATTAAAAAAAGAAGATGTATCTGTTGTAATGGTAGACCTTATCTGGATCCTGATTCAAGCAATCAAACTGTAAGAAATAATTATGACACTTATGAGACAACTGGAAATTTGAACTCAGACAGGATAACTGATGGTATTAAGGAATTACTATTAATTTTAGTTCAGCTAAATTGTTAAATTTAGATAATGATATTATGATTATGTTTTTTAAATGATTCATCTTTTTTATTTTTATTTTTTTAAGGACTCATCTTTCAGAAAAACATTCTGGTATACTTACAGATTAAATAATATAATGTTTAGTTTTTGCTTTAAATTAATATAAAGGGCAGGTGTGTGGGAGTATAAGTGAAATAATATTGATCATGATTAGGTAAATGAAGAAGCTGAGTCATATATACTTAAAATTTTCTGTTACAAAAGAATTAAAATTTTTAAGAGTCATAAAATTGAGATATGAGTTCTCAGTCTGGCTCTGACATCATTCTGCTCTGTATCTATGGACGAATCACTTCTCTCTGGGCTTTAGTTTTCTCTATGAAATATGAAATAAAAAACCTATTCCAATATACTTTCCACTATATTCATTTATGAGCCTATGTGACATGGGAAAGTTACTTAATATTTTTAAGCCTCAGTATTCTTATCTGTAAAAGATGATGAAACTAGTAGCTAGTTTTTAGGACTACTGTGAGAGTTAAATTGAATATTGTATGTTAAAGCCTTCATTATAGTGCATGGCACAAAGTGAACACTCAGTATTGTTTATCATTATTATTACCTTCTCTTGCTGCATCTAAGAAATACTAATAGGTAGATTCTATACATTTTTTATGAAAGGACTCTACAGTTTATTACCCCCTTATCCCTTCCTTCTCCATATCTTCTTTCTTTAGGACAAAGGCAGGAAAATCTGAAACTTCCCCTCTAAAATTCTTTGCAACAATGTGCCCAACAGTACAAGCCAGGAGCGAAACAGCTCACCTCTCCTTCTCAGTCAGAGTCATTGCTCTGGGCCTGGAAAAACAGAGGTGCCACTTTCATCATTCTCAGAATATAGTATGCAGCTGTTGTTCTGGTATGCCACACATCCTGAGGTTGCTCCCAAGGGCTAAAAACAGAGCTCAGGCCATTAGCCCAGTGCAGCCAAGATCATTCTTTTTCAAGGTGGCCCCATTTCAAACATAATGAGCACTTTGTGTGTACCCCTTTTCTAACCAAGAGTTGTTCTTTCCTACCAGACTGTGAGCTTTTTGTGGTCAGGACTGTGTCTAGTTTATCTTTATAGCTTACGCTCCTAGTAAAGCACCTGGGACAGAGCAGGTACTCAATAAATATTTGCTGAATGAAGGAATTAACTGTTTATTCTTTTGTTTTATTTGATGTGGGGCAGGAATGGGAAACGAACACTGGAAGGTATGCAAAGAATCAAACGTTGGAAGAATCTTTCTAACAGTTTTTGTCAGGGAGTACAAACTTGTTCACAACTTCCATTCATTTCTCCTCTCTATTTCGCACTACGCATCTTTTTTAACTTTCCTCCTCTGCCATAAACTATCAAATACACTGAATATTCTTCCTCCTAAGCTTATGTTCATACTATTCCCTCTACCTGTTGATCTCTCTCTCTCTCTGTCTTATCTTAATATATACATCCTTCAAGACTTGGCTCCAGTACCTTCCCTTCCAAAAAGTTTTCCTCAACCACTGTAGTTTAAAGGGGTATCTTCTTGATTTCCTGTGACACTTTAGATTTAGCATCAGGCACTCATAATATTATATCATATACTGTGGTTCATTGTATAGGTTTCTTAACTTTTACAAGGTTGAGGGAAAGGGTCATCTCTGAATTTCTTAGGCTTAGTGCTTTGTATACACCAGGCACCTGATGAGCATTTAGTGTACTTACTGGCTAAACTTTGTAAAATAAGTAATACAATCATTCAACCCAATTTAAAGTATAAAACAAGTGAGCCTTAAAGAGGGTGTTCTGTCTATAAGATCTTTTTTCCTGAAAAAGTTAACACATTGTTTGGGAAGTTTTGGTACCCTATTATTACCTGTTCTCTTAGGCAATATCCTCTACTCCTAGAAACCAAGGGGGAAAGTGTCATGCAGCATATATTTTTAATCAAGTGAATTTAGAAAAGAAAAATCGACAACATTAAAAAATAATAATTTCACGTTTTCCTCACGTTCCAGTATAAGACAGCCTGGTATCAAAAACTCAAGGTTGAGAATCACTAGGCAATTATATAAGCTTTGCCAAGCCCTTGGTTTTCCCAACTATCATCCCCAAACTACGTCTCAGCAAAGTTATAGAGCACAAAGGAAAGGAAAGCATTGAGAAGCTATAAAATACTAAATAACCTTAGGCTATTATGCTTCTCAAAGGCAAGGGCTAGAATAGAAATGAATCTCATTTCTTAAAATTAAGGGTGAGCTAAGGCTCCCTTGTTATTTGGACAGCTGCTTTATTTTCTCTTCTAGATGGTACACTCTACCACTGCCATCATATACTTACCATCTTGCTGCCCTTTCCTCTTTTTTCATTCCCTCTAAAGGTTAAGTACATAAACCACTTATACTCCCCACCACCCCATCCCCAGCAAACAAGTTCACTGTGGCCTTATCAGTGCCACTTATTAAAGTCATCATATTTTATTGTAGGAGCACACTTAGCTTACCTAGTCCAACTTTTCCATTTTATACATGAGGAATCCAAAGTCTAGAAAGTGTATGTTATTTGTTCAAGGTCATCCAGCTAATGTCAAGATGCACAACAAAATCTCATTTTCTTAACTCCCTGTTCTCAGCATTACATACAACAAATGTCTGAGCACACTGATGGCCATTAATAAATATTTTCTTGAAATGAAATGAATTTAATTGCTTCTGCATTATTTGACAAAACTGCCTGGCCACCCTGAATGAAGAGGTGAAAGTGCTGTTCTGAATACTGTGACTTAAAAGGCAATTTGGTACAGATTCTGGAGTAGGTTGCCTGAGTTCTAGTTTAGGCTCCACCACTACCCATCTGTATGATCTTGGGGAAATTGCTTTACATTTCTTAGCCTCGCCTTCCTCATTTGCAAAATGAAGAAAATCACAAAAACTACCTCAAAGGGGTGTTAATTCATTCAATGATATTCACTGAATACCTGCTCTGTAGCAGGCACTCATATGCTGAAGATACAATGGACATGAAAAACAAGAATCTACCTTTAGGAGCTAATATTCTACTCGGATTAAAGGATATACTCTACATAAAACACCTAGCAGAGAGTCTGGTACCTAATAAATGTTCAACAAATGTTAGTTGTTGTTATTATTATTAAAAATGTACTATGTATCCACGTTTAAAAAGTATATCAGCAAATAAATCTGACAAAGAGACGGTGCCAAGCAAGATTTTAAGGCATAAAACGGCTCACACAGCAGTGTTTCACAAGGACAGCTACTATCACCATGGCAACATTTTTCTGAGTTCCTTGAGAGCACTTGCTTGATACTGTGGAAGGTTCAGGCATGGTCTATGAAAGCACCTTGTAAAGAGCATCATGTAGAGGGTGGAGAAAATCCTTTCTAGTTCATGTCCAAAAAAGGTAACTTTCCCTATAGAATCATTTCATAAACTTAATGTATAAAATCTTAAATTAAGAAACATAAATTAAGGGATAATTACTTGCATTACAGTGGGAGTTAAAGATTTCTTTTCAGTAGCCAGCCTTCCCATCATACTCAAAATACGATGTTACTATTCAAAATTTCACATGATTAAGAAGCATGTGAAGAGATACTTAACATCTTCAGTCATTAGGGAAGTGCAAATCAAAACCACAATGAGGTACTACCCAAATATACCCAGTAGGCTGGCTATAAGTTTAAAAATGGAAAATAACAAGGGTTGTTGAAGATGTGGAGAAATTGGAACCCTCATACATTGCTGGGGAAATGTAAGATAGTTCAGTCTCTGTGGAAAACAGTCTGCTGGTTCCTCAAAAAGCTAAACATAGAATTACCATATGATGTTGCAATTCCACTCCTTGATACATACCCAAAAGAACTGAAAACAGAGACTTTAAAAATTGGATGTATGTGCATGTTCATAGCAATACCATTCACAATAGCCAAAAGGTAGAAACAACTCAAAGTCCATCAAAAGACAGACAGACAAACAAATTGTGGTATATACATACAATGGAATATTATTCAGCCATAAAAAGGAACATATTACAGATAAATGCTACAACATGAATAGATTTCCAAAATATTACACTAAGCTAAAGAAGCCAGATACAAAAGGTCACATATTATATGATTATATTTATATGAAATATCCAGAATAGATAAATTCTTAGACACGGAATGCAGACTGGTGGTTGCCATGGGTAATGGGGAGGGAAGAGTAGGGAGATACTGATAAGAAGTTTGATTTGGAGTGATGGAAATGTTTTGGAATTAGATAGATGTGTGCTTGTACAACGTTGTGAATGTCCTAAATGCCAGTGAATTGTTCCCTTTAAAATGGTTAGTTTTATAACAAATATTCTAAAAAAGAAAAGTTAGTTTTTTATGAGACAGGAAATTCATCTCAGTGAGGTTTGTTTTAAAATGTTATCCATGTAGACTATAAACATATAAAAATGTGAGGAAAAATTTACAAGTGATTACTTAGCCTAGTTTCTTCCTGTTAAAGGATAATTCTTTTAGGTAAAATTATGACTGGCATATAAAAATAAAACAAACACATCTTAGCAGTTTTATTTAACTCATTAATTAAAGACATAACAAGAAGATATTAAAAACTGGTTCAAGAGGTAGCCAGAAACACTGAAATTAATTTGTTAATAGATGCAAAACTAGTTTCTTGCAGGGGAGGGGGGCAGGGTGATCAACTGCACCTCCACAAAATAAAATTTGTTTGCTTCTGCAAACAAATAATTTGCATTACCCTGAGTTTTTTACAACTTTGTAAAGTTCAAAATAGTTCAAAGGCATTGAAAGGTACAGATTACTACAGAATCAGATAACTTGGAAGATATACTAGTCAATGCCTAGCACTCTGAAGGATACCAACTCATTTTGTTTTGCAAATTCACAATTTTTCCTGATGTTCTTCCAGCATTCAAGGTAATTCACTACCTTAGTAAATGGCTTCTCTTCTTTAGACTTGAGGTCCTTGTCTGTTTAAAAAAAGTTTTTAGGGAGGAGTTGGCTTCGATGACCTGAAGCTTGCCTTGATCTTTGACAGCCTGGTAAAAACCAGGGGCCAGATGCTGAGTCACAGATTCCTACAGCTAACAGAGCCCTTAAGCCATCAGCACTCGTGATTACCTCACACAAATTACTTCTTTTCTGATGGGACATGTTATCCCTTGATGAGGGACACCATATTTCTAATGAATCATTCCAAAACAATTTGCCTTCTGCACTACTACTGGAAACAGGATTATACTGAATTCCCCCAACTTCTGTCATGACCAGCAAGTATCATTTAATTTTTAAACAAGTGACTGAAACTAGACAGAGAAACAGTCTGGAGCTATGAAACAAAACAAAATAAAGTAGTTGGGCTACATCAGATGCTCAAAAAATACTGGCTGAGTTGAATGGCTTTTGAAACTTTTACACCATGTGTATGGAGTTGTTACCAGCTGCACTTAGTTTACTGTACTGTAGTAATGCTGAACCACTTACTAAGCAATGACTTACTCAGGGAAACGAAGCATTACTATGGACTGCACTTAATGTACACTTAGCTTACTGTAAATGTAGTATGACATTTATGTTTCTTCCTCTTGATAGTTTTTCCAAAGCACTCTCAAGCTTCTTAGTTCTAGGCGCACAGTAGGATATCAATCAAAGCTTGTTGTCTAATCATATAATTTGTTACACAAAGTGGAAGTCTATATGTGTCACAGAAATTTTCAGCTTACTCATGATAACAAGAAGTTTCTCTATTTCTCAGACCTAAATTATTTTTATTATATTTTAAGTGTATTGATCAATCCAGCACAATCAAAAGCACATCAACCAACAGATGTAAAACAGAAGTCTTAAGCTTCAAAGAAAAATGGGCTGTTCCACATACCTCTCCACAAAGATCTACAACCCTAGGTCCTCCACCAAAGCCAATGCTGATATGAATGTTGCATTTCTTAAATCAGTAAAATTGTAATCCTGATCCAAACAACTGTGAGCTATCTTCTGTCTTCTGGACTGAGAGGAAGGGCAGCTTGAATTTCCCTGAAATGCCAATACCAAAATTCTTTGCATTCCAGCTAAAAATGCTTTGTTCACCGAATGAGACTTTGGCTTCTGCCCTGCCTTTTATCTCCTCATTTTCATTTAGATTTGATGTATAGTTATTAGTGGTCAACTTGGGGTCATATATTTCTCGGTCTTCTGTCGGAAGGATGAGCACTCCCCCAAGCGTGGTTCACTGAAGGCTGGGGCTGCACTAAACAGAGTGGAATAGGGAGACCCTTCCCCATCCCTTCCAGTTGATACCCTAGCCTCTTTGCTCACAGCTGTCATTCCAGTTTATGCCCCTCCTTGCCAGAGAGCAGGGATCTACCTCAAACAAACCCAGCCCCGAGGGGCTCTTTCTGTGGGGACAACAGGAGAAGAAAAGCAGACAGACAACGTGGAGGCTGTGAGTACCTTTGAAACCAAGGCTGCTGGTTGGCTGGGTTTTCTCATATCATAGTGATTCTACAGATGAGGAAAATCAAATATTCCTAATTCCTGGGGCTCAGGACAGAGAATACAATCTCAACACTTTTAATTTATAGGAAGTCAGTATGGTGACTTTCCACCTCTACTCACAGAACCAAATACATTCACTTATTCACTTATTCACTCACACACTCACCAATAAACACTTACCTAATGCCTATTATTAAAGCACTAAGAAAAATGCAGGAGGGGATTCAAAGAGATACTGGAGCTCAGTATATCTAGGCTCCAAACATCTGAAGCTGCTAAAGTCCCTGCACTTTCCAGCTCTCCTCTGGGTCAGATGTACCTTCTAAGTGCCAAGTTGGGGACATGGGAGAACAGAAAAAGAGCAGTCCTTTCACTCCCTTCAACGTTACTTGGCCCTTGACTCTGCACTGGGGAATCCAGGAAGAATTAGAAGTAAGATTTGCAAAAGTGTTGCTGGTGACTTTAAGACTAAAAATGACAACTAGCAAGGAAAGATGAAGAGAGGTTGTTCTGAAATAGCCAGAAAGAAAGGCAGAAGGTTGTGTGGAGCGAAAAAAAGAGTAACGAAAGGAGAACAGTGAATAGCTGGACTCTACCAGAAATGGCAGTGGGATTTTTGGCTCACCTTTCGGAGCTCAGCTCAGAAGGTCGAGAGCCAATACCTACCTGTAAAGGATCCCTGGAGGCAGTTGGATTAAAACATCTATTATGTACATTATGCTAAATGCAGGGAAATGGGTGGACACACAATAAGCATAAATGAATACCTACTTCACCTATCCTTCCAGTCCACAAATTCAGTCAAAAACCTAAGGAAACCCAAGGAATTTGTTTTTGTGTGCCAGGTCTGCAGTTGATTTTTTCTCTCACTTCTCCGCCATATTTTCCAAGTTTTCTAAAATGAAATGCATTTTTAATAGAAACACTTAAATAAATTATTTTATAAAAATAGAACAAACCTCCAGACTTGGGGAGAAGGCCCTCGGTCAGACTGCGCATTGCTGAGAGAACCAAGAAATTTCAAGAGCTCCCAGGGTCTTAACACCAGTCATTGCCAACGTCTGATTCTTTTGGTCTTTCTGAGTCTAGTAGTTAACAAGGGGATAAGAACATCTGCTTTCCTTAGATATTTGTTCTGAAGGTCATAAGATAAATGAGTGAAAGCGTTTCGTTGAGTATCAAGCACTTAATCAGCTTGAGACAGTATTATTCCAGCTAAAGGCAACATTCTATAAAACTAAAAGAAGGTAGGGATAAATATAAAGAAGATAGTGATTTACATGGACTCCCCCCCCCCATTTGAGTTCAAATAAGATTCACAGAGTAATTCTGATCACCAGAGGCACTCTGCTCAGGATATCTGAAGCAACAACGGAAACAGAAATTCAATATCAAGAATCTTTACTCCATGTCAGGTGACTTGGAACATGGTGAAATCTTCAGGGTCTAGAACTGAGCTCCCAAGAGGTCTTCCCACCTTTCCAACTCTGGTGGACTCTGATCCCTTGGAGAAAACACTGAAATCCAAGTGATGTGGACAAGACCTAGCAAAGATACATCTGAAACTAGAAGAGATCGAGTGATTTCCCCAGAGATTGGCCTTGAGTGTTTTGAGTTCTCACCTTGATGTATTTAGCTCTCTCCTAGAGCAGCTGCAGGGACTAATTAATTGAGTCTGACAAGAATCAACAGTAAGTATATCAGTGCAAGGCTATGGACTTTTACTGATACTAGTTCATGGCCAAATATTGTCTCATTCTGGCTCCTATCTGCAGTGTGCATTAGAATAGATGATGTCAACACCAGGCGAGAAGACAAGTTATCTCAATACTCAACTCCTGGCAGGAGAATTTGTGCCCTGATTTATTTTTAGTGTTTTTCTACCTTAGTAAACCAGTCAGCTAAAGAAAAGCCAGCAACCGGACTATTCTCTGAGCTCACCACCTTTACTTATCCCTTCGTAATTAGCAAGACATTTAGTCACCCAGGGGAGAATGTACTAGGAGTCTGGGGTCCCATCATTTGCAAACTTTCAGAGGCCACACAGGGTAAGTGGAAATGTGGGCCTCACTATTTCATTGGTAGCAACATTTTACTCAAGGGAGAAAAACAAAGAAAGAGAGGTTGCTTACAAAAACAGGTATGTATAGCTTATTGTTTTTATCAGCAGGGTGGAGGATGGGGTGAAAAGCAAGAATTGTGCTTCACCTCTTATGAAATGTTAGACCTTAAACTAGAGCACACATTCTGCTTATCTTAAGCTTCAGATTGGACTGTTGCTAGGAGTTCACAATGAATAGGGAGTACCTGTTCACCAAGATGCAGAAAGTGAAAGGTCAAAAGATTAATCAGTACTTTCTAAATTTTTGCATTTGGATTCAACCCCAAATATTTAATTTTATTTCAATCTCATACAGCTTGTGAGGACAGATTTATCCAACACCAGCTGTTCTCATATTTAAAAGCTGTACCAGAAAGATAAAATTAGAATCAAGTGAGGATCATATTCCTCAGCAAGAATTCTGCTCTATGTCCCACTGATGCCCTGAGCCACAAGTGACAAACCAAATACCAGCATTATTATTGTTTTTCTTGGACATTTATTAAGCAGCCACAGTGTGGTAGAAACTGCACGCTGCCAAAAAAAAAAAAAAAAAGGCATGAGCCCTAAACTCATGGAATGGTACCCATGAGTATAAATTTATTCCCAAGGTTATTTCTCACCAAAGCAGGAGGAAGGTATGTACTGTTCTGACAGAGCAGGGAGTGAAGTCAACTATCATACACACACACACACCCCCTTTCCAATTCAGGAATTTTCCAAACTTGTATGAGGCTCATATTAGACTGAAGTCTGGGTAAGATACAACTGTTCAAACCAAAAAACCAAATGTCATCATCTTGATATCAGATATCTGTCGTGACAATGTATTGTGTAAAAAATTAATAATAAAAATAATCTCAAGATTCTAAAAGATTGTTAAGTATTCACTATGAATGGAGTCTTAACTATAAAAGTATAGCTGTAAAAATACATCATTAATGTTCTGTGCGCAGTTTGGAAGATTTCTCAACAGGCATTTTACAAGAGGAGGAAGCAAAAGTGACCAATAAACACACAAAAGATTCACAACCTCATTTATATGACTAAAGAAATGCAAGTCTACAAAACAATGAGATATCATATTATAAGGATTATAAGGAAGTGATTCTCCAATAACTATTGAGAAAGTACCATTTTAGAAAAGGACAATTTGGCCATAACTATTAAACTTTAAAATGCATATGCTTTTTTCCCTTATAATTCCTCTGTTATAGATAGAAAAACATGTAAAGGTATATGTATAAAGATGCTCACTTAAATATTGTTTTTTTAAACCCATGTATTCTTCAACAGGGAACTGATTAACTATTATAACTCGTAAAAAAAATCTATGTAGGAATTTAAAAGAACAAATTAGATTTTTATGTGATATTATCAAATGATGACCCAGATACATTAAGTGGAAAGGCAAGGCATAGAATATTATACATAGTATAATTGCATTTATAAAAAAACTGTATACATAGCTATATGTGCATGTAATTATATATCTGAAAGGATATTTTTAAATTGTTAATAGTAGAAATTAGAGACTGGAAAGGGTCAACTTATATTTTTCACTTTATACCTTCTGTAATCTGGATTTTTAGAATTTTTGCCCTAAGCATCTACTACTTTTACTTTCTTAAATCTTTTGCCACTCATAGATTTGCTTCAGTTTTTTGGAAAATTCAGTTGAAAGGAGCATCCCAAGTCTCTAAAAATACTTTATGAATCAAAAGAATTAAATTATACTCAGAGTAGTTTTAGTAAAACTCTATTTTACTGTATTCTAATTCTCTGAAAATTGGTAATTTCTATAGCTTGGTAGAACTGGCCAGAATTCCATTCGCTTACTAGGACAGACAACAAAGACGGAGCTGTTTTCATATATCCCTTTTATTTTGAAAATGGATTTGACCCTCTAGTATGTATTTCTTCATACCTTGGTGCCATTTCAATGATTAGGAAAGATTCAATGTCATACAATCTAATGTCAGGAGAATATTAAAGTATGACAATACTCTGAGCACATTAAATCCCCCCAAGACATTCACAAAAGGACCTCTGACCTCAAGTTCAAGAATCCAAGGGGTAAGACTGAGTAAATGGCAGGCAAGCACATTCTGCTGTGGCAAAGCACTCCATAAATTATTAAATGTAACAGAAATTTAGATAGTAGAACATTAGTATATTTTGTTGTGGCTGCTGCCTAACCTTATCTCACCAAGACTTAGGCTGGGCATAGGATAACTACTCAAATTATGTATTTTGACATACTGCAGAGAAAACCCCTCCACAGATGTAGGCTGAGGTGGTGATTTTAATTTCCTCCTTACTTTTGGCAGACCCTACAGATAGGATGAATTCTCCATGACAATACTTTGAGTATGTAAGTGTGTGTGAATGTAGTTTTTTTAATGGACATCAGGTTCATAACACATATAGTAATTCGTATTTTAAATTATGAACTAGCATGCGTAATACTCTTCTATTTTATTTTATATATTGGTCATTCTCTCATTTTTTTTTAGGAGAGATAAAAACATATATTTTTAATTTAATTTTTATTTTATTGAGTTATGGTCAGTTTACAATGTTGTGTCAATTTCCAGTGTAGAACATACATATATTCATTGTCATGTACTTTTTCACCGTGAGCTACCACAAGGTCTTATATACATTTCCCTGTGCTATACAGTATAATCTTGTTTATCTATTCTATATATACCTGTCAGTATCTACAAATTTCGAACTCCCAGTCTGTCCCTTCCCACCCCCTTCCCCACAAGTTTGTGTTCTATGTCTATGAATCTGTTTCCGTTTTGTATTTATGTTCATTTGTCTTTTTCTTTCCTTTTTTTTTTTAAATTCCACATATGAGAGATCTCACATGGTATTTTTATTTCTCTTTCTGACTTACTTCATTTAGAATGACATTCTCCAGGGACATCCATGTTGCTGCAAATGGCATTATGTTGTCATTTTTATGGCTGAATAGTGTTCCATTGTATAAATATACCACACCTTCTTTATCCAGTCATCTGTTGATGGACATTTAGGCTGTTTCCATGTCTTGGCTATTGTAAATAGTGCTGCTATGAATAGCGGGGTGCAGGTGTCTTTTTGAAGTAGGGTTCCTTCTGGATGTATGTACAGGAGTGGGATTATTGGGTCATATGGTAAGTCTATTCCTAGTCTTTTGAGGAATCTCCATACTATTTTCCAGAGTGGCTGCACCAAACTGCATTCCCACTAGCAGTGTAGGAGGGTTCCCTTTTCTCCACAGCCTCTCTGGTATTTGTCATTTGTGGACTTTTGAATGATGGCCATTCTGACTGATGTGAGGTGATACCTCATTATAGTTTTGATTTGCATTTCTCTGATAATTAGTGATACTGAGCATATTTCATGTGCCTATTGATCATTTGTATTTATTCCTTGGAGAATTGCTTGTTTAGGTCTTCTGCCCATTTTTGGATTGGGTTGTTTGTTTTTTCTTATTAAGTCATGTGAGCTGCTTATATATTCTGGAGATCAAGCCTTTGTCAGTTTCATCATTTGCAAAAATTTTCTCCCATTCCATAGGCTGTTGTTTTGTTTTGCTTATGGTTTCCTTTGCTGTGCAAAAGCCATTTATTTTTAATAATATAGCAAATCCTATCAATCCTTTACCCAACTCAAGAATGAGAACAATACCAATAACTTATACTATCTATGTGCTCCTCACCTGTCTTCCCCCTGAACTCCTGGAGTTGTAACCACTATCATACATTTTGTATTTATTATATCCTTGCTTTGTAAATAGTCTTATATTGTATCTTAAGTTAAAATAGGAGAATTAAGCAGAATGAATTCCATCATTCATACATTAATAATACAATACATTCAATGAAGGGAAAACTGTGCATTAGACACTTCGGGAGATATACAGATATATGAGATAGCAAAGCGTTGTACCTGGCACTTAATACATCTTTGTTGAATTGGATTAAGCTAAAAAATTTACCAAGTACATATTTCATTATTGCATCCTTAAACAAACAAGGGATTGGCAGGGATCTCTTGGAATTTGGGCAGACTATAAAGACTTAGAATCCGAACAACTCCCCAGCCCCCAGTCCAGGGCTAGTCTGTAAAGCAGGAAGCTTCCTTTATGCCAGTCTCCTCCTCTCTCTTTTCTGCAACTTTTCTCATCTGGCATTAAGGGCCAGGAGATGAATCTCTGCTACTTAATACTTAATATGAAACTTCTACCCCATCTGTCCTATACATGGTGACAGATAAATCTCCCTTAATTATAAGTCCTCTCATGTCACTCTATACTTAGTACAGATCTGCAGTGATTTCTTAACCCATTATATCATCTAAATCCTTACCCTGGCATTCAACACTCTTTGAGATCTGATCCTAACCAATCTTTCCAATCTTCTGTCTCCTGTCAAACTAACTTATTTTTATTTCCGGTGCATGCCTCACATTTTAACCAATGTTAAGACACTTTGCCATGCTATCTATCAAACCGTAGTCTGTGGACCAACAGCATTTGTCTTATCTGGGGGCTTGTGAGAAATGTAGAATCTCAGACCTCAACCCAGACCTACCAAATCAGAATCTGCATTTAATCAGATTTTCAGGTGATGCATATGCACATTAAATTTTGAGAATGTAAAACCATAAGTGCTTTTCTGTGGTGTTTAAGGGGCTGTTATCATCATTATTTATTTTCCTATAGAACATGTAAACACCTAGAAAGCAGAGGGTTTTCCAAATTATGTGCCTAAGATATGCTGTCTAGCCCTCAGAAACAAAGGCATACAATGAGGAGATACTCACTAAATATCGATGGATTACTAATTTGGTTTCAGTTCTGCATCTAAAAAGATAACTAGAATCACCATCCTTCATTCTGTCATCTGACAAACCAGACCCAAAAGAGACAACATACCCACACAAACACACAGATATATGCACATCGGGTCTTTTATGGATAGGGTTTTTAACAAGAAAGGAAATTGCAAAAGAAAGGGATGATAAGGTCTGACATGAATAGAAATGTTGTTTTGGGATGAACTAGACAGTCAGTATAAGTCCCCTTTAACCTGATGGGCTCCAAGATCATCTGGGGCTCTAACTGTAAAAGATTCTATGCTTGTGGGGGACATCGTTTTTGCACTGTCCCAAACATGACTGGAGGGGCCAGGGACAGTCCTGAGATTAAGTCTGAAGCTGCAAAGCCTGACTTTCTCTCTCAGTTCTCTCTAAACCCCAGCGTCTCTATAACCTCCTTGAAAATCTCCTGCTCTACACATGTGCCTACTATCATGACCCTTTCATCTCCTGGCACTTTCAACTGCCCTTTGCCTCCACAAGTTTGTCACTGTCACACTTTTCTCCCCTACTCTGTACTCAGCATCTCAGACTTTCACACAGTTCAGCATTGCCAAGGTGACAACGAGTTAAATTAAACTGTGCTAAAAGAAGAAAGTTAGAGAAGAATGAGGTCCTGCTAACCCATCCTAATCACCATTGTCTCTTCCCCTTGTGTATTCTTTGGTAATTTTCCGGAGAAAACTGAAATGGGTTATCACTACATCATATTCTGTAGTGACAGGGCTGGATCTAGTGAGAACGTTCCATTTGGGACTCTTAATATTTTTATTTACCAAACATACTTTCAGTTCTGCCTCTGCCAAAGTCTCTGGTTATGGGTCTTTGAAGCTTTGACCCAAAGCTATTTCACAACCCCAAATGGAATCAATACAATTACCACACAACTCTCACACTTTGAAACAGCTTTTTACACTTTGTCCAATTCTATTTATCTGAACACCACATATAATTTCTTATATAGCTAAGCAGTAAACAGACCACTGTCAAAGTTAAATTTCTGACCCGGTGTCCTGTATATGAGAAGATTATTAATGGATATTTCTGTTCACAGCCTTATAAGGTCCCTCCTAAACCCAAAGGTTAGGCTTTTCCTTAGAACCTAGTCCCCTTTCCTCCTATTTCCCAAGAAGTACACAAGCCAAGGAAGTATACTTCCTGTGGTAGAAGTTCAAAGCTCTCTGTCCTAGAGATGGACTGTGATTTTATTCCTGGCCTCACTGCTTACTAGCTATGTGGCTTTGGGCAATTGTGTAACCTCTCTAAGCTTATGTTTCCTGATCTGTAAAATGAGAATACTAATATCTCTATATCTTGTGTATTGTGGAGAGTGAATGAGATAATGCATGTAAAGTCGTCAGTACAGTGCTGGTGATAAACCTCCTTTTAAGTTGTTAAAAACCAAGTACAGAGAGGATTGGTGTACATAATCTTTTTTTTTAATTTGCAAAGCCTGTTTAATGCTACAAGTTTTCCTCTCTAGGATTCTTCTGGTTACACATAGCTCCAACACATGCTGCTGTGCGTGTGGTGCGTAACCTGACTCCCAGCTAACGACAGTATGTGGTCGGTCTTAGCTGTCCTTGTGCATACAGCATTCCTTTTGGCAATAATTCTGCATGTGTGTGTAGGGCAGCCAGAAATGGAACATCCTCTTTCAAAAATCGAGCATGATCTTATAACACAAAAACTTAGGTACTTAAGCCAGTGGCAAAAAAAAGGACAAACATCCTCTTTCTATTTTAGGTTAAATATCAAAGGAAATAAAAGTTTTAGGGTTAAATATCAGTCTCCTCTGAATTTAGCAGGATATGAAAGACATTACAAGAAATCTAATCTCTCCCACCTCCAAGATGACTTGCCAACTGGCCTGTCTGCTTCAGAATGCCACCACCAGAGAGGGTTTCATTTGGGTTCAAGTAATGGCTCTTTCTGTTTAATGACAAATGGAGGAGTGGAATGTCTTCATGGAGAAATTTCTGTCTTTGTCTAAACCAGTCTATCAGAGGATTGATATAAAACAAGTCAGTATAGATGTGTCCTTGAGGGTGTGATAATTTTGGAGTTCTAAGTCTAAAGGAATAAAACACTATAAAGTGTGTGCAAGAAAAGGTTCTGGGCAGGGTGGGACAGACAAAATGGGTGAGAAAAGCCTGCAAAATACAAACTTCATCAATTTGCCAAAAGTTGGATTGAAAATTGTTGATTGCTTCCAAAACAGTAAGACTCTTAACTCTAGGCAGCTTTTCTCCTGACATGTCGCATCAGTACAGTCACTGAGGGTGCTGAATGAAGAATGAGACCAGAAGTGTTGCAGATTTTTCTCCTTGAGTTCAGGTCTCTACCACCACTGCTCCTTTGCCACAGGGCTGGTTCAGTTTCAATATTTTATCCTCAAATAAGGGGGAAAAAACCTTAAACCCAATCTTTAGCTAAATTTGAAAGTTCTCTAACAAAACAAAATAAAAAGTGGCCTGCCACATAACTCAAACCAAATATCTATTTATCTTAGTATTTGAGCCCTGAGCTCTGAATTTTTTATAGAGAATTCTACAAATTGGATCTTTTAATACTGGTTTCTATATTGTCATAACTGAGGGTCCAAGAAGTCATAACAAAATAAAGTGGAGAAAGTTTTTCTTTAAAAGAAATAATTCTTGGAACACTTGCTCTTAGAACCCAAAGCCTCCATGGGAGAAATCCAACTACCCTGAGGTCACCATGCTGTGAAAAGCCCAAGCCATATGGAAAGGCCCTGGAGGATGAGACATCATGCGGAAAGAGAGGCCAGGTAGCACCAGGGTGCCAGATACATGAGTGAAGAAACCATCTTGGAAAAATGCACTCTCTAGGCCCAGCTGCCCCAGTTGAAAATACATGGAGCTAGCCAGCTAATGCTTCTCAAATTCCTGACCTAAAACATCAACCACAGGAGAAAGACCATATGCCCTAGAAGAGTTCCTCAGTGAGCAAGAGTTTCAAGACATGTCTCAGTTGTTCCTAAGCCCACTAGGATCTCAGCATCATGGGGAGGAAGTAGTAACATTCCTAACTCATGATCAGGCATCATATTTTCTGATGGAGAAGCAGTCTGAGAAAGGCCAGGAACAATGTGGACCTTAACAACAGGATAGATACCCAAATAGAAATCTAAATAAATATATCCAAATAATACATCCATATCTATTGGATCCATAGTTATTCAAATAGAAATCTGTAAGCTAGTTAGAGTGTTGTATCAAAACACCATTTAGTTATTGGAGAAACCATGAGAACCAGGACAGTGAGTATTTTACTCTAACATGGAGAGACGTGATTGATAATCTCCTTGGCACAGAGCTCCGTGGCACTGTATAAAATCAAGAAATTAAACAAAACACTGGGAAGAGGCAAAACATTGAATGTAATCAAGTAAAATTTCTAGTCACCTAGAAAACAACAGCTTACTCTTGACATTAGTTTAATCGTGTTGAAAATTAAAACAGGTGATTTCTTTTTCTAAAAAGCAGCAGAGAAAAAGAACAAAAGACAAAGAAATGGCCAAACATGAAGGCAGTATGGTAAACGGATAAAGAGATTTGGAAAAATTAAAACCCACTGTTGCTGGAAAATGGTCTAGGAAAACTGGGGAAGAAATGGTAAGGCGCATTTTTAGAATTTCCTGCTTACGAAAACATCATTAAGAATTATTCAAAACCATCATCAAAATACTCAATGTCAACTACTATCTTCTCTAAAATAGCTTAAATATCTTCACAAGTCAAATTCATTTTTGCAGGGACTGACACCAGTAGACCACAAAGTGTAGAAGTTCAAAAAGTGATGGAAATGATCATACACATACACAACTCACAACTCCTTTTCTATCTTAACTCATGTACCCCCTTCCTCAACTATTTTTTCTCCCTCCTCTTTCTCAGTTAGGAATAATATAAAATGAAAAACAAATGTCTTCCACAATACCTGTGACTTTGTGGATACTTCAAATTAATTATCTTTCTGTGAATAAAGTTTACTTAGTATGGCATTTGTTATCAAATAGGATATGAATATTTAAAATACACACTAAGTCATAAAAATAGGCAAACAAACAACAAAAACCTGGAACAGCACAATAAACTTCTCCATCAAATTAAATAAGTAACATTATAAAGAATGCACCAAGTTTAGCTTACTGTGTGAATTTTCACTAAGTATCCTCACTAAGGTGATGTTTTGAAACATTCGAAACATTGTGTGTTCCTACCCTGCCTTACCTCATTTCTCTTTCCTCAATTTTTGCCTAACGTAGCTACTATCAAATTCTTCAATTGTTTACTTTTAAGCAGGTCTAATGTTCTACTTCTTAGACCACTGAACCTACATTATACCCATGAAGCTAGTATAACTGTGCAGACCTCCTCGTTCAGGCAATGTTATAAGGGCCTCATCATTGTTCATGATCTCTATGTATCCTGTCATCTTTCCAGGGTAAGACTGCCACGGTCTTGGACTCTTCATTTGGTGGTGTCTAATTCTGTTCTCTTTACAAAGAGCTAGGGTTACACTCAGCAAAGGTTACCATTTACGTGAGACATGAAGCCTGCTAGCATAACTCATTACCAAAGTAAAATCCCTAGCTATTTTTTACTTCAAGGACATCCCCAGTGCTACCTAAAATCAAGGAACACTTCAGGACAGGTCACATGCAGGGCTGACACATATTCTGAATCCACATTTTCATTTTGTTACTCTAGAGTGTGTTGTTATTTCACAGCAGTTGAGCAAAAGGTTTTCTTCTTTTTGAAAACCTTCTTTTCTATCCCCTAGAGGAAAATACAGGAGAATCAAATACAAAGACTACAGTGGGTTTAGCAAGAGAACTCAATATTTAAGAGTCAGCTTTCTTTTAGAAATGATTCCTTTTCTGGAAGGAGGAGGGGTGGTTCTTTGGTTTGGTTTTATCACTTACCCAAATGACTTCTGAAAGGTTTGTTTTCATAAACAAATAACATTTTAAACTGTTTAAGTAATTCCTAAAGCTCAGCTCATCTTTCAAACCTCTGCTTTCTGGAGTGGCAGTCTAAGCCACAGGCCTAAGTGGTGACTGCTTTTGCTTTTAGCTACAATGTTCATCTTTCTTTCTCTTATCCTGATGGAATTTCATCTACTCTGGTAATTAGGAAAATCAGAGATTTCAAAACATGATCAGACTCTGAAATTTTAAAAATATTTAAAAAGAATAAACAGATCTAGAAGAAACTTTAGGGACCATCTCACTCCTCATTTCTCATTAGACATGAGATAACTGAGACCCCCAAAGTCATATAACTAATTAATGACAGATCTAGAACCAAAATCTAGATTTCCTCAATCCTGAATTAGTGTTCTCTCTTCCACACTACCTGGCCTCTCTATATTTTTATCCATTTCTATATGATCTTCAGACACAAATTATTTAACTCATGCATACAAGTGGCATATTCCACAGTTAGATTCAGGGCATTTCATGGTTCTGTTAGTTATCACTGTCTCATTTCACTGGTTGGAAGATCATGGACAGAAGATGGGAAGTCCAGCCCTGCCTCTACCCTGTGGATTAAATTACAGCATGGGCTGTCTGGTGCCTTTTCCATGAAATTTGATTGTTTAATGCCTAGAACAGGAAACATCTGGAATGATAGGGGGCCAGTATGATCTTCCCTTCATAAGGACTGGATTTTCTCTTTTTTTCACTTTAGCCTGGGGAAATAGGACAACGTCAAGGTGGGCAAAAATCTGAATCTCATCCACCTATTCTGTTGATGTTTTCCAGCTTCTCCTCTGAGATATGCCAAGGGGCTTAGCGGAAATTCTAGCCTCTTGAACCAACTGATCTTATATTTATTTATAAGGTATGTTTCTTTCAAGAAGGTCAAAATGCTTCATATATACTTTCACTTAATATTTCTCTTCCCATGAAGGGAAGCATTTCATTTTTTATCTTTCCACCACAGACAGAGTTTCCCTGCTTTTGTTTATAAAGTTTCTTTACAGGGTCTGACACTTAGAGGTTAGAATCTCTAGGAGACACAAACATTCTCAACTGACGTCTCAAGCAATATTGCGAACAAAGCAAATTAATTCATTCAACAAATATTTATTGAGCATCTCCTAGGTGCCTGGCACTATTCTAGGCACTAGGGATCCAAGAATAAACAAAACAGATACATCTCTCCCCCAAGGAGCTAACATACAAAGTAAAAAGACTGATCTATTACCCAGTATATTCAAAACCATAAAAACACTATCCTGATAAAAGAAAAAAGTCACTACAATCTCAGCTACTCAGACTAATGTCTCCAGTTTGACATGTATCTGGTAATACAGAGTCCATTTGCTAGAAGCCTATCTGGATTACACTAGAAAATAGGAGATTTGGATTCTAATCCTGACTCTTCTACCAACAGACTGCATGACCTTGAGCAAATATATAACCTCTCTGACCCTTAGAGTTTTGTTCTTTGAAGATGTCAGACAAGATTTCCCATGTCTTCTCTTGGTCTGCAATTCTGTGATTCATTAACTTTACCTAAGATGGCTGCTATGGTGTGAGGACTTACTTCCAAGGTCAGAAGAGGAGGATTCTTTCTATATCAACTGCTTTTATTTGTGGGATGAAGTTGAGGGAAATAGCACAAACCAACACAGGCACATCCTAAGGCAATTATTAAGAGCATTCCCTTATGTGATAATCAATAAAATCAATCAGCTCCACACCTACGTGCTCGACACCACACTAGACACTTTGGGGATGGGAGACATACGAAAAGACCCTGATTTTAAGGGGCTTCCAAATGAAAGTACACGATAGTAAATAATTAAAAACAAAAGTTTATTACAGGGGTTGTAAGTTCACAAGAGAAGAAAAACCAAAGACAGCTAGATTAGAAACCTCTGTGGAAAGGTGAAACTTCACCTAGATCAACATATAACCATCACCATCACAATAATAATAGCAGCTAATATTTATTAAGTGCCTGATATGTGGCACAAATACGAGTTACGTGCTTTTGTGGGCTATCTCATTTAATCCTCAAAACAACCCTAGAAATAAACACTATTATTGTGCCTATTTTACAGATTGAGAAACGGAGGCCTAGAGAGAAACCTAATATACCTAATGAATGGTAAATCCAGGCAATCTGATCCCAGAGCATTCTACACCATTGAATGGTTATGGAATACTTTTCCCACATGTGACATAAAGGGAAAAGCACAGTATTGGCACACAGTTTACAGTTCCATAAATGTTACTTCCTTTTTCTATCCATCCCTCACCACTATTCACCCCCTAATTCCCATCTCTAACTCATACATATACATACTTCATCTTTTCCAATTTTAACATTCTTCAAAATTCAGCTGAAGTTCCACTGTAGGCAGGAAGATTTCCCAGACCAGTCAAGCTCCTGTCTCCTCTCAAGTCATAGCATTTAATTCCAACAGCCTGTGGGGTGATTATATGCTGTCCAGCGATGTCACAGCACTAGTTAATGTCTTATTAGTGTTTCTGATGTCTTATGGTATTACCAAGATGGCACCTATTTTATTACCATGCATCTTTTGAACTATTGAGTTTTTCATATAGTTGCATTGTGCCAGCTAACTCTAAACTTTGTGTTGCTTCTGGGGTCTTGGCATAGGAGACATCAAGAAGTACTTACCAATTCAAGAGTTTGAGTGTTTCTGAAGTTTTCCTTCATTAGAAAAATGATCCACGTCAAATAAATACAGCCAATACATCAAGGTTTGAGTCTGTAGATATATATTCTTTTTGTGCCCAATGTTGGATAAAAAGGTAATCTGTGCATGTTTGCAATCCTTTTAGCTCTCGTACACTCACAGAACTAAAGCTAACTTCTTCTGAACAACCAAAGAATAATTTTATCTGTTCTTTGTAAATAAAAAAAACAACCAACTAACCCTTTAAAAAAAAAAGCAGTTCCATTGTAGTTACCAGTGGGAAGAGAGGGGGAAGAGGGAGGGGCAAGATGGAGGTGGAGGATTGAGAAGTGCAAATTATCAGGTATAAAAAAGGCTACAAGGATGTATTGTACAACATGAGGAATATAACTAACATTTTATAATAACTATAAATGGAGTATAACCTTTAAAAATTGTGAATTACTATATTGTGTACTGTAACATATAATATTGTATGTTACACTTCAATTTAAGGAGTATATTATAAAATAAATACATGAATTTTTTTAAAAAGTTAAAGCTCTAAACTTTAGGAAACAAAGAACAGTATATATATATACGTAAATTTTTTAGAGTGCGGTATACTATATATATGTATTTACATGCAATATATTGTATATGTATAGTCGAACTGTATCACTTTTACCTAATAAAACTGAAAACTGAAAAAAAAAAAGAAGTTCCAGTTTATGGATTTATTTTAATCTTACAAATTTATTAGCAAATACTATATACACAATATATAAAATTAAATATATTGTATTTATATATACATAAATAAAATATGTAAATATAGCATATATACACAGTTTAAATAATAAAATTTACACTCTGTAGCCATTATGCATCTTAAGAAATGAAACATGAAACAGTATTAGTAAATCTTTAACATCACTGAAATTTTAGTCTAATGCAAATTAAACTTAAAATGGTTATAAAATTACAAGATGATAAAGGAGTTTTTAAAGACTGAAAAAAGACACCAAGCATTACAGGATTATATACTGAGATTAGAAGGAGATTAGATAAATCTAGTCTTATTGATGGTATCAAATATGTAAAAGACTTTTTAAAGTGGGAATTATTTTATTTTCATTAAAGCCCTGTAGTATGAAGTGACTGCATAGCCTGGATTTTTTGGAATTAGTTACAATTTCATTCTATTTCCATAAACCTATTTCTATTCCTGGAAATTACGATATTTTGTTAATCAGGCTAGTCTGCATCTTCTAATCTACCTCTTCTGTCTTGCAACAAAAATTCTTTGTGGAGTCATGTGATCTAAATGTTGCTTTAAGTAAATAAATTATTATAGGTATGAGGGGGGGGGGTATCAGGTTGCAAATTTAGGAGATCCTGACTCCAATCTCTGTTGAATTGTTGGCTATGAAGTGAATGTCAGACTTTCAAGTAGCTAACGCAGAGAGGAATACAACCAATATTAAGATCCACAGTACCTATAAGGAAAAACTAAACTAGCAGCACAGGAGAAGCCCAATTATTCCCAACCCTAAGAACTGAGACATATTTTTTTACAAAGTTCTTACAGAGGTAATAGGAACACTGACATCCCTCCTTATAGTAAACATAGTAATATGTTTCAATGGATTTCTTTTTTATCGAGTTACAGTTGATGTACAATATTATATGTTACAGGTGTACAATATAGTGATTCACAATTTTAAAGGTTATACTCCATTTATAGTTATTAGAAAATATTTTCTATATTCCCTGTGTTGTACAATATATCCTTATAGCTTATTTTATACATAATAGTTTATATCTCATAATCCTCTACTCCTATACTGCCCCTCCCAGCTCCCCTCTCCACACTGGTAACCATTAGTTTGTCCTCTATAGCCGTGAGTCTGCTTTTTTTTGGTTATATTCATTAGTTTGTTGTAGTTTTTAGATTCCACATATAAGTGAAATTATACAGTGTTTGTCTTTCTGTCTGACTTATTTCACTTAGCATAATGCCTTCCAGGTCCATCCATGTTGTTGCAAATGTGAAAATTTCCTTCTTTTTATGGCTGAGTAGTATTCCATTTTATATATTATTGAGATATATATCTCTCACATCTTCTTTACCCATTCATATGTTGATAGACACATAGGTTGCTTTTATATGTTGTCAAATGTAAATAATGCTGTTATGAACACTGTGATGCATGTATCTTTTCTAATTAGTGTTTTTGTTTCCACACCCAGGAGTGGAATTTCTGGGTCATATGATAATTCTATTTTTAATTTTTTTGAGAAACCTCCATACTGTTTTCCACAGTGGATGCATCTATTTACATTCCCACCAAAAGCATATTCAGGTTCCCCCTTCTCCACATCTTTGCCAACATCTGTTATTTATGTTCTTTTTGATGATAAAACCATTCTGACAGGCGTGAGGTGATATCTCATTGTGGTTTTGATTTGCATTTCCCTGATGATTAACGATACTGAACATCTTTTCATGTGCCTCTTGGCCATTTATATTTACTGTTTGGAAAATGTCTATTCAAATCTGCCCTTTTTTAAATCAAGTTGTTTGTTTTTTTGATGCTGAATTGTATCAGCTGTTTATATACTTTGGCAATTCACCCCTTATCAGTCAGATAATTTGCAAATATTTTCTCCCATTCAGTAAGTCATCTTTTCGTTCTGTTGATGGTTTCCTTTGCTATGCAAAAGCTTTTAAGTTTAACTAGGTTCAATGGATTTCTCATTGTAACAAATATGCTGAAGACTTCAGATCAAAACACAAATTCACAGACACTAATTTATGCCCTCTAAAATGATACTTTTGGAAAGTGACTCAGCACCTCTTCTGGGTGCAAGTGCTATAGCTCTGTAAAGGTAAACATCTGGAATTTTTACACTGAGAATATTAAAGCAGTTCCATCCTTACTCAAGAATTCAGGTGTTCTGGATTGACCTGCTATTTGTGATTAATTTGCTGGTTCTAGCGTGAATGCAATATACTTGAACTAAATTTCATTAAATTCCAGTGAGATTAAGATAGAATTTATTTTTCTTTCTTGCAGGTAGGTACACAGGGAAGTAAGAAAACGTTTTCTCTCTGGGATTATGCTTGCAATATGTAACAGAAATGTCAGAGTAAGTACAAAATGTGAATGTGCGTTTGTTGCATATGAATATAGGGAGAATTAAAAAAAAATACACCAGTCAATTTCCCAAACTTTGAAGTGATTATTTGCTTTATAAGTTATTTCTTCTGCACAATTTAAGTGTTTAGTAATAGCCCACTGATTATGAGACTAAGACAAGGGAAATTTAAAGCAAAACTATTAGAAGCCATAATCCACTAATAACTGGCCAAAAACTAAAATTATTATGCAAATCAAAAGAAAATAAGGATTAAAGGTAAAAATGTCATTTATTCAAATGTATACAGTGAGGCATTTCTACCAAAGCTATTGCTAATCTCTCTTTAACTGGATTGTATTTGGTTTTTTTTCCCCACAGGATAAAGAAAAAAACCACTAAAGTATCTCTGACCATCAATTCCCCTGTTAACGAAACCTCCAATATCAGATCAAGTTATTCTACATTAGTTCAGCCGCTGTGTATTGACCCCCAGAGGGTAGGTACAGTTTTAAAGCCTTCTGAGGGGTTCTTGTAATGAAGACACAGGTCTAGAGAGGAAGGAATCAATGTTAACTTTCTTGAAAAGTAAACATGGTCCAGCAGTATGACCTCAGAAAGAAGAAGAAAGAAATCCATAGGTCTCAGAAATAACTCCATGGTAGTTCTGTGGGTTGGCCATTTGTCTGTGTGACAGACCCTAAGGGACAGTTGGTTTCTAGGAGCTCAGTCTCATAATAGAAATTCCAACTATCCAAGGAATGAATTCTTTATTAATTAAAAAAAAGGGAAATGCTTTTTCAAAAACCTAAAGATACAAGAACAACTGTATGGAGGAGGGAACAAATCTAGTCAGTAAAATTTAGAAGTTATTTAAACCTTTAATACATAGTCTCTAAATAACTGCCAATATTCATTTCCCAAATGTAATCAGCCAGATGGTGCAATTTGACCAGCTCAGCTGATGGAATGCTAGAGGAGAGGGGAAAAAGGGTGGCACTGGAACAGACATCCAAGCTGACATTTAAATTAGGAGCATCATGCTTTTCATAAAGGAAATTTAGGGTGTAGGTGGTAGCAGCTAAAACTGATCCAGTTAGTCCACAGCCACCATGCACCTAGGTTTCAGGGCCTTGACAATACGGATGATAGTGTCTCTTCTATTTCTTAAACCAGATGCAGAGTCCCTGCAGCAGCCTGTCAGGATCCACTTGCATTGTAGCCCCTGTATTTACCAAGGTAACCTAGCCACATTGCATGATGGGGTTTAGATTTTATAGTTAAATTTTAGGCATTATCAAAGAGGTAGGAAGAAGGAAAGAGGACACTAAAAAGGACCTCAGAGATTATAATTATTTTATATATGAGAAAACCAAGTCCCAAGAAGGGTAAAATTATTGTTCAACTTTACAGAGCAACTCATGGTTTTTTCTATGCTCTTTAGACTTCTGCTTTGTGTCAATCCTCCAGCTCTGGAAGGCAGTGCTTAGACTATCCTTTCCAAGCAGACTATGCTCTGCCTGACCTCAAGATTCATCAGATTCTCTTAACTGGTGTAAGATGCTCTTCTGAAGAAGTCTATGAGCAAAGCCATGTCTATTTCCTGCTTGGGTCACAGTCAGAGAGCAGGATTGAAAAGCCTTCTCTCTTTCCCACTGGAAATAGCAGGATTCAATCAGCTGGTTAAAGCAAGCCAAGGCTGTTATCTTCTCTGGGCTCTCTGTCCTCCAGTTTCCAAAACTTGCAGAACCAAAACTATTGCTCATTGCTAGTCCAAGGTATGAAAAGCAGGGCAGGGTCTTAAACTATACCAGATACAGGATGGGAGGCACAGGAAACAATGTCATTAAGATTAAGACTATCAATTCTGGAAGCTCACTTTCAGCAGATGCTATGAAGCACATGTGTCTATTATCTCCATGTCTCCTCTCTTGCTGCATTCCTTTTCCCATGATATGCAGCCCTGACTGGGCATCAGGCTCAAAGGCTGGGCTGGTGGTCATTAAGTCCTAACTAGGTCTCATCTGACAGAAGGACCTCAGACCCTCTCTGGTCTGAGGACCAAGTTACAATCTGAAATTTAACTCTACATTCTAGAGGACCCTGGAGCTGGGAATAGGAGAGGAGGGAGAATAGGATTTAAGGGGTAAATTTACCACAAATGCCACCCATTCATGTATGCATTATGAGACTACACTAGCTATTGTTAATAAATACTTTTTATATATCGATATAACTCTTCATTTTTAAAAGAAAGTCTCCAGATTACTTCTCTGACATGACCTTCAAACCCTCAAGTACACTGAACATTTTGCTAGCCCTATTGCACAGACAAAGAACTTGAGTTCCACAAAGTATAAGAGTCTTCCAAGTTCCTATGACAGGTTTTAACCAGCTAATGTCAGAGCTGAGATTTTGGCCCAAGTCCTCTAAGTCATGATTCGGAATTCTTAAATTACAATACTGCCCATGCTACTTGACCAACAATAAAGATTAAATCTGTGACTATGAGGTATTCAATAAAATAATACAACAAAGTGAAGACTTTCCAACTAATCTGTTTTCTATTGTGAAAAATGGCTCCTGGGGAAATAACAACTTTCTCACTAAATAACTCCATGAAATTAAGATGAAAATAACTTATACCTAACTGTAAAGTTATATACTTATGTACACTATAAAGCACAAAAGATGCTCAGCAAGCTCCTTGTTTTAAAGTATAGTCGGTTATCAGTACTTACTATGAAAATGCATGCACACTTACCTGCAACTGGCATCCCAAACCGCTGTATATGGTGAAACAGTTTCTTCCATTCTGTGAATTCTGTGTTTGTTCTTCAGCACCTTCAAGACATCTCTACAACCAGAGGGCAGTTTGTCGTGTTTGAATGTCGAGTCCAGGCCACAGCCACAGTTCAAGTTCACTGGTATAGAGAGAAGGAGCAGATAGCAGACTCAGACGACTTCCGAATTCTGAGGAAAAGTACAGTGATAAGCTTTTCAATTTACTTTTCACTCTGAATAACCCCGAAATCTAATTCATGTTTTAATGTTTAATAGCTGATTTGTTACAGGTTCAGAAATTTCTACTGTGAAACAATTGTTATTTCAAATCTAAATGATTCCTCAACATAAACAACCAAAAAAGAAAAAAAGCTGTTTTGTTTTGATGAATAGTTTTAATAGCTGTAAAAAGACCAGATTATTTTCATAGATTAATCTTAATTATCTTCCTAATGAGTTCTTGGCATACAAACAAGAAAAATGTGAGAATAAGCATATTTTTCAAAGAGTAAAACAAATGAAACTGATGCATAACTTTCTAAATACTTTGTTGTATCAGCTTCCTACCAAATAATTAATTTGGAAAAGGGTAACAAGTATGATGACCTACCTCATGCTAAACACTGAGTTTAAATATAAACAATTTTTCATCCTCACATCAATATTTTGAGGTATGTGTTATCAATTCCATTTTATAAGCAAGCAAACTGAAATTAGAAATTTCACCTTGCCAAAGGTCACAAAGCTAATAAACACTGCAGCCTAGGTTCAAGACCAAGATAGTTCTTACACCAAGCAAAGAAAATATATCCACTTAAATATTAATTCAAAACAACTGAACATTTCCACATCATCACATTTAGGAAGAAATATCTATTACACAATATGAATTTGCTTTCAAAATTACATTACTTGTATTTTCTGAAACTAAAGGAATATAAATTTATTATAATAAATCTAGAAAAATATATTATAAAAAAGAATAAATATAAAATTACTAATATTCTCACCACCCAGAGAAGACTATTAACCTTTTGTGTATTTTTTTACAGCAATTCTATAGTATTTTTATAATGTAATATTCAATTTTAATTAGATTAAAAGAGAAGGATTTTCTCAGGAGAAAGAGACCTCCTTAGGATTAGTGTTTCAGCAACAGTTCTCACTCAGAGAAGAGATGTTATATAGTCTTACCTTCGTGTTAGACATGAAGAACTAAGGCCCAGAGAAGTAATTTTTACAAAATCACAGAGCAATTTAATGGTAGAACAGAACTGAAACACAGTTTTTCTAGCACCCTGCCAAGCGTTCATTCTATTATGCACCTTTTCTGAGTTTCTACAGAATTTATCATCTGACTCAAAATTACAGTCAACATTGTATTTGCTTCAAGTTATTTCTCATATATACATGGTCGCTTCTCCCAACTAAATTGTCATCATTTAAATTCTCTCTCTATTCTCTTCTTTTATCTTTCAGAAGCTTGTTTATCACCCATTCCTGGTAAGCACAATTTTTCAGCATCTTGATAATAATAATTAAATCAAATATAGCATTAGAAGACTTTGTCTCCTACGTTACTTTTGCCTTCAGGAGGAGTTTTGAGGCTACCTTATGCCAACTCTTTAACTGACACAACAGAAGCAGCAAGATAATTGGAATTTATCAGTGTATTTGTTCATTCATTCATTCATTCAACATGTATTTACTATAGACAGGGTACGGCCACATTCCATTCTTGGCCCTGAGAAGCCTCTGCCCTCAGGGCATGCGTTCTTCCTCTAATTCCACTTGGTGTATTATTGGTGCCTTGTGAGCTATACACAGAGGCAGTAAGGAAGTGTCCTGACATCAAACATCCACACTGAATGTAGGTGTTCTGCCCATCACACAGTGGCCATCATTGTACTAACATTAGGTCTAATTACCATGGCAATGATAATTTTTAGGTCAGTTCAGAAAAATCTTTCTATGGTCCTTTGTGCTAACCCCTCAAGCTTACAGAAATATGCAAGTCGAGGAATAAAGTATAATCCCTGCTTTCAAGAAACTCATAGCCAAGTAGAGAAGACAGATGTGCCTAAGAAGCAGGTGATAGGCACCATGCTGGGATTGTTTTAGGTTGTATTTTTAAGATTTATCTTCATGAGCCCACTCAATGACAAAAATCTAATCAGATGGATTTTTTTTTTTTAAATCTCAGGAATACCCTATTTATTCCTAGTGCCTACTCTCCCTGACATCCTCCCACACTGTTTGTTTGTTAATATGGGGCATTCAAGTACTCTGGTCAAGTTGAATCTCTCCCCTTTCCAGAGGAAGTCTGTACCTTGATTATCACAGAAGCATTTCCTGAAGACTCTGGGGAATTTAAGTGTATTGCAGAAAATGAGGCTGGGACTGCAGTCTCCACAGCAAGACTCTCTGTTTCCCCAGGTAATTATTCCTCAGGATCGCCCTGCTCAAATTCACCTCTGAGCCAAGAAGAATATTCTCTAGTTCTATCTGACCTGGTGACTAATTATATTTTCCAGAAGGAAAAGAAGTGGAGAAATCAGAGAGTTCTCCAAAGTTACACAGGAGGAAATTTTCCCCAAAACTGGCCTCCTTTCCCTGGAGCAGTGACAGCTACACAAAGGACAAAACTCCAGACAATACCTCAATAAACCTTATGCCAACTCTTCCTGAAACAGCCAGTCACACTGAACATGAGATCAACGTTCCAAAGGAAGATTTTTGCACCATCAATGAAAATTCCTGTGAGCTACCACCACAATGGTAAGGGTAGACAGACCTAACATTCGCTCATTCAACAATTGCTCTTGGTTCTATAGATAGAACAGTGAACAGGACAAAGCTCCTGCCTCAGAGAGCTCGCATTCTGAGAAGAAGCACTTTATTTCTGTCATTTCTCTATTACATTCCATCATGCATTTTACCAGGGCCGAAATAGTAAGTCATGTGCTTAGATCCACATTTAAGGGTTTGATACAGAGACTTACTGAAAACAAAAATCAGCAATGATGAAATGGCAAAAGATTTTGAAGAAGTGGAATCTTTTCCCAAAATAGAATTCAGTGTGTTACCTCAATATAAATATATAAAACATTTTGTGATAGAGGTTTTTTTCTTAGTCAGTCTTAGAATATAGACAGAATTGTCCTTGCATTTAGAGAACAAACGTATAAATGGAAAGATAATACAGTAGAGTGACTCTGCCAATCAGGCTATGTTTAAAACACCATCCACCACCATCCCTACTCCCCAAACACAAACCACAAACGAAAATACTGATTTTTTTTAAAAACCTAAAAGTTGATACTTAAAAAGTCATTTAAATTTTTTCTTTTATCTAACACAATCCACTAAATATTTCACCAGCCTAAAGTTACCTTTAGGCTCAATACCTTTAATAAAACTTAACCGGTCTTCTTGACCACTTACCTAGGACAACTAAATGTAGCCTCTGTAGTAACAAAATAAGAAGATACAAGAATCTCTTTTTAGATTTTGTGAATACTATTTGGGTTTATTAAGTGAGAGAAATACATCAAGTTAGAGATGGACAGAATCAAAGGTCATCTATCTGATGTTCCTTATGCTACAAATGACAAAAACTGTAGATGACTGGCTCATATTATTGAGGGCTGGTTCCTCATGCTTCCACGACCTTGGGATAGGTACTTCTTCAATGTTTCTTGCAATGAAGGCAGAAAGGGAAAGTTTGGACTTGGGAGACTAACAGACCTAGAACAATGTATGTGAAGTACACAGCAGGAATTCAAAAATAGTAGCTATTATTTCACTGCATTGCTTTTTTATCAGGATCAGTGTATCTCCAATAACATCCCATGACAGTGATTTCTCAGTTGGTCCCCTGGAACCCCTTTAGCTTATGGGATCTCTAGTTGCCTAAGAAGTAACTACCCCTACAAATAAAGACTCCTTGTGGGGTCAAGGAAGAATGGGTGTGTGGGAAAATAAGTAAGACTGCAATTTATTCAACAGACATTTATTAAGAACATTCTATGAGTTTTGTCAATTTCTGCACTACACTTGCCTTGGGAAAATAGCCAACACTCATATCCAAAATTTTCCTCCATGAGTACCTATGTTTAGCAGTGAGCATTGAGGACTTAAAAAGACCCTAAATTTACAATATAGTATCTTTTCTATGCAATTACCTTCATTTTCATTAACAAAATCATTTGTGGGGGAAATTATCCAGTAAAAGTTCCATGAAAGTTTAAGAAGTTTTTAACTGAATGTCTACTATGAGCTACACTGTCCTAGGCAAGATAAGTAATAAAGAGTCTCTCCCTCAGAAAAAAATTTAACCTAGTTGAAGAGATATATTATGCCACATAGTAGTCCATTATATGATTTCCTGTTTCATTTGAGTCTCTCAGCAACCTGATTTAGGTTAGTAAAACAGTTTTTTTTATTTTTTATTAATTATTAAAGTTATTTTTCAGTTAATTATTACAGTTCAGAGAGTTTAAGCAACTTGTCTAAGGTTACACAGCAAATATGTGGTAGAGTGGGCACTCACACTTAGGTCTCCAAAATAGATAATAAAAAGGTTAATGTGTCTAGAAAGTTGTAGAACATTAACCAAATTAATGTTATCATTTTTACTGTTTGACTCCAAACCCAGTGGAGTGTCCATTATTATTTCTTGCTTGAGAAGAATATGATTGAGTCAAGTGCAAGAATGGATATTTCAAACTATGAGTGCTACAGTGGGATTCCCTTTTGCTATATGTCTATGCAGAACTTCAGTAATCGTAGTGAACCAAGCATAACCTGAAAAATAAAACATTCTTCTCTGTTTAGTCCTTTCATACTCAATATAATAGTTTCCTTCTCAGTCAATACGGCAGAAATTACCGTCAACAGACATATCTGGCCTCTGACTTTAGAAGATGCTCACAGTACCACTTTCACAACTGCTATACACTTCACATTTTAAAATACAAGGACTATGTATGAAGAAGGGACTAGTGAGTGACAGTTAAAATAGCTACCCTTCTACTGATGATGGGACAAGAAGGAATTCCCTGGATATGCAGCAGGAAATGTTTCAGTAGGAAACATCTGAGATAGTAGGAAGTTACCTACATTTCGTTAGGCATTAGAATGATTTACCAGAGGCCTGTACTCATAATTTAGAGAAAGAAATGGAAAAAGTTGCCTTTGGGAGCGGGCTGGAATAGGGTTCACATATCCTAATAATTCTTTCAGTTTTAGGATGATTCTTCTCAAATAAGCAACTAAGCCATTCAAACAGCCATATTTGTGAAGAAACACAAAATATCATTTCAAAAAAGCAAACCAAACAATAAAAGGTATAAAAAAGATTCATAGTAGATTACTGAATATATATATCCTTAACTTCTGAGAATGATGTCATAAAAAAAGATCTTACTTACTTACCTTTCCTACTGAACCATCCCTTGATCCCCTAATTGTAGCAAGAACCTTAGCCTAGACGTACCATGCAGCTACCACTCTGTGATGGACATTGTAGCTTACAAAGGCCCGTGGGAAAGAAGAGGCTAAGCTTAAAGGATAAAGACTAAATAAAACTAAAGTTTTTCCTCAACTATAGAACATTTAGAATCTGCCCAATGCAAAATTGGGAATTTAAATTTGTCCTAGGCATCTTCCCTACTTGGCTGGTAAGGTATATCTCAAACCCTGTTCTTGGGAAGAACCAAATAACAGTCACATATACGACATTTAAAGTGCCTAGAATAGGGCCTGACTCATAGTAAATGCTATATGTGCCGGTTATTCTTGCTATTGTTATTGTCACTTGCATTTACATTTTAAGTCTCTCTAATTTGGATTGAAAGGCTTTGTCCCTATTAATGGAATGTGAAATAACAGTAAGCAGATGTGGAGAAACATTTTAGCAGATTCCTGAAATAAGACTTTGTAGACAAACACCTACTCATCAAGCCAAGTATGTCTTTTCTGCTAAGGAATGGCTGCATGCCCAGGTGGCAGTTATCAAACCTTCTCTGAATGCCAAAGGAAGAATGGTCAGCTGTGAAGAATTTTAAATGGCTCATATGTGCTCAAACACTGATTTGTTGGACCCTAATGTACACAGTAATTACACCAGGACTGGGGTACCCAGGAGGGAGGGGAATAAATAGTTATGCTTTAAACAACAAAAGCATATCAAAGCTGAAGCCATTAAATAGGGAGAATTCCACTCAATGGGACTGATTCTCAAGTTACCTACCCCTTTCCACCATCTCTTGTTGATCTGAATGTTTCTTCCTCTGTAATTATTTGCTTCCCTACGTAAAAATGGAAACCTAAATACCAAGGTCTCCTGAATGAAAAGAGAAACGAAACTATGTAACTGTTAGGAGCAAAGGAGATAAAGAAGTTTACCAGTACAGAGCCCTAATTGTATAGACTGTTTGTTTAGTAGTTTCTTAAGTGTTTCAAAGCTCTTTTAGAATAAAAGTATAAGGTCAAGGAGGCAAATCTCATTCAGAGAACTTGCTAAAGAAACCAAATCATTTTTTTCCACTACCCCACCTTCCCAGTGACATGACTCCTTCACCCTGCTCTCCTGCCTTTGCCCAGACACACTCTTTCTCTTGCAACAAACTGCATGAACCCCACTCTACCTCGACTCCTATTTGGCAAGAGAAAAAAACACGGCTTTCAGATGAACTATCCAATACAAATCAATCTGGAGCCCATCCATCACTGGGTTTGTTTCTGGAGGTCTTACTGGGTAGAATGTCAGTCTTAGAACACTAGTTCCCTTTTAGTCCTTTCTTCAACAGGGAAAATTCAAAATCCCCACCACAAAAAAGAAACTGAGTTTTCTTTACACTTCTTCCCATTTCCCAATTCACTGCCCTTCTCCCTACATGAGCTTGCTAAACTCATAATCAAAATTCGCATCTAAAATAAAGAGCCCTGTAAGAGAAGCTCAAGTAATCCCACTCCTTAAATATCACTAAGACATCTGAGATATTGTTTAGATCATGGACTCTTACTTTGACATGCCAGCATAGGTAGATGGACAGGCAAGCACATCAGATGTCACTGTTTGGCAGCTGATAAAAGTCAGTGGTGCTATAATACTAAGCACAGAGCTACTAGACTAGCCTGTGAGGGAAGAGGATGCCTCTTCCTTCCCTTTAGTAGTAGGTTAAACCCAACTGGCACCCTCTGGAACTCGGGTAAGTCCCTTATTTATTCCTGCTACAGTTTAGGGTTTTGTTTTTGGCTTTTTTGTCCAAATCAGAGGAATATGTAAAAGGGGATCTTCAGATAAAAAGTTTGAAAACCACATCATAATGGTATTATACAAAGATTTGAAGAGAATGTGACCAATTATTCCACTGAAACTCGAAGGAATTATAGAAAGGGTAGAAGGAAAGATCACTATGTCATTATTTTAAAATCATTTTTCTTTGAAAAGGGACACTTGGTCTGACTGTAATTGTGGTGATGTCCTACAGCTTCAAAATACCCTGTTTTTTAATACAAGCCTGAGCTATATTAAGAGATAGGAGAAAAAGGTTAAGCGTTTTCTAAATAGAAGACTTAACAGTATTTTATTAGTAAACTCTTTGAATTTTATTTAACATTATTTGGAATAAAACAATACTGTCATATAATAGAATTGATTATAGACTTGATTATTGAACAGTAATTACAAACATGAAGAAAAGCCTTTCAGAGCTACCTGTATAAACATCCGTATAAAATTTTGTTGTGATATGAATAAAATGAAACTTTTTAAAGAAAATATTTTTAATTAATTTTTAAATTAATAGTAATTGCTAACTACACAAGCTGATACCAAAATGTACAAGGTAGCTGACGTTCTAAAAATACACATAAAGAAAAATAGGGAACTTTTTGAAAAACACCTACCGGGTATTTGTTAAACAGTTTATTCCTTACTGTTTGAAATGAATCTGAATAATCTGCCTGCCCAAAAAGTAACTTAAAACCAAACTCTGGATTCAATTCTGCAATGGAATAAATAAACCCATAACTAAAAAACTACTTGCCTTGAAATAGAGTCTTTTTTTTCTTAAGAATATCTAATTAAAGCCTCCTTCTGGATGTTTTTCTCCAATAATTTAAGGCCTAATATAGTTAATTACTAAAATGCACTCTAGTTGAATGTGCTTGTGTTCATAAACTCGAAAATAAGGAATGTATGACTTTTTAAGTGCCTTTTTCAATAGAACTTTCTCTTTGGCTATTTAGTTGTATTTTTGTTCTTTCCTAAAACTGCTAATTTTAATTTAACTCTAAACTACATGCACAACCTTAGGATGAAGTTGTTTGGTTTGGAAATTCTTTATTAAAAATGATACTTTCCTCAAGATAGGAAATTAATTATAAAATTTTGCTTCACTGATGACAAAATTTGAGTAATTTTGTTACTTAAAAGTTTGATTTTATCATCATCTCAGTGTTAGTTTATACTGTATGAAACAAACTACATGTATTTTGTACTAAATTACCTGATATTTTAAATAAAGACAGAATCAACATTACAGTAATTTATGGGGCTAGTCTTAGTATGTAATGTCTACATCTAGTCCTGCTCAGATTTACCATACTAATGGAAGAAATCAGAGGCAAATATATTCCTTCAAGGTTGATTTTAGTGGCAAATGATTCATCTAAGGACAAATGGGGATCAACTGTAGGAAGTCAGGAGCATCGATGCAGAACTAAGGAAGGAAATGACACTCATCTTTTCTTGGTAAAGTACAGGCTAACTTATCATAGCTGCCTTACTTCCTTCTGTACATCCTGCTTGCTGTTTCAAAAGAAAATATAGGAACCAAAACAATTTCAGAATTAATCTAAAATACATATTAAACAGGCAAAAATAATAAGTCAAACTAAGAGAATATCACATGACAACAGTGAAGTATAGATGTTTACTCAAACTTGTGAAATTGTAAAAGGGTGAAGGAGCAAATATGGATATTAATGTAATGTTCTTTACAAAAGAGGCATATTGCTCCCCTTAATTCACTGTGTCATTCATCACAGATCACCAGGGCATGAATTAATTGGTGTATCAGAACAGCTGTTCATTGATTCTGATGAGCAAGGGGAAGAATCTCTACTGGATGGAAGCTGACATATTATATATTTAACTGCTAATAATTTTAAATCATGAAGTCTCTGTAGTTAATGAAACTGTAGCCTCTGGGCAAAAGCTAAACATGAAACCATAAAATTATCACACTGAGCAACATCACAGATTTTCTTGTCATAAATAACCACTTGGCAAACTCGAATTTGTGTTCCTGTATCCTGAAGCCCCTGGCATGCTTTAAGAATCACCCAGAGGCAAACACACACTAATGAATCCTTTTTTCTTATTCTCAAGGGAAAAGTCATTGTGCAAAGGCAACAGAAAAAGGAATGGGAAGTCTAGAAGCCAGGGAAGTTCCACCTTGAGGTGACCTTCAAAGCACATCAGCTCAAAAAAAAAAAAAAAAAGCACATAAACTCCTAAAGGTATTAAATAAACAGCACTGTTTTTTACAAAGATATTGTAACTGAATCATTTTCTCCTTTTGAAGGAACAATATTCTTCAAGAGAAGTCCACTCCATCAAAGCCAGGAGCACAATATTCCCAGGATCTCAACAAGGAGGGACAGACCAAGGTTGCTTCTGATTCACTGCAACCTTCTGTAATTCCAGGCTTGCAGCCCCAGATTCAGGACCCTACCCCTCCAGGAGCAAATAATAAGTTGCCTGCAACTTCCATAAACCAGCTAAGCATGTTTAACTACGAACGTCCAAAACACTTCATCCAACCCCAAAATCCATGTGGCTCCAGACTGCAGCCTCCAGGACCGGAAACCTCCAGCTACTCTAGCCAGACCAAACAGTCTTCCATTGTCATCCAGCCCCGCCAGTGCACAGAGCAAAGATTTTCTGCCTCCTCAACAATGAGCTCTCACATCACTATGTCCTCCTCTGCTTTCCCTGCTTCTCCCCAGCAGCTTGCTGGCTCCATCCCAGGCCAAAGGGTTACAGCCACTTACAACCAGTCCCCAGCCAGCTTTCTCAGCTCCATATTACCATCACAGCCTGATTACAGCAGCAGTAAAATCTCCTCCACGGTGGACTCCAAGTAAGTAAGCTTTTAAAATATGTACATATGTATATATAAGTAAGAATATAACTATATATAGTGAGCTTGTATGGGGTGGGGGGACGGGTTATGTACTTCATTCTTCACAATTGAAAAAGGCAATGTGACCTCCAGGTCTCATTCCATTTCTCCTAGAACACCTTAACCAAGGTCCTGGCAATAAGAAGTCATTTGACCCTTTCTCCAATGTCCAGGCTGAGTTGAACCCAAATTACCTATTACCCCATACAATTACTTACCTATTATATTCCATCTTTAAAAAAAAAAAGGATTTCTAACACACTCAATAAATGAACTATTTCCCTAGCTCTAAGTTAAGTTCTTCATGCTGTACATTGCTGTTTCTGGGCTTAGCTAAGATGAACACCTGTCTGCTCTTCTTCAGATAGGATTTCCTCTCACATAAGCAGAGGCTATTAAGTTTCTTCTCAGTCTTAGTCTTTCTTCCTATCCATTCTCCCCTCTGATCCTGAATATCCACTTGGCTAAGAAGAAAATATGGGATTCAGACACTAACATGTATGAATTTTCCCTATGGTCTGAAGGAGAAAGTCTTGAATAAAGGCCCATGACCTTAAGGTTTCCTTTGGTAATTAAAATCACACTTTGTTCAAACTGGTTGGACTGATCTACATAAAAGGAAGAATACCTGCAGCCTTATGCAAGCATGTACTATTTCCACAGCCCTAAAACTGTCCTAGGAGAACCTGATATGAAGGACATAGTGGTTGTGCTTTTTTTAAAACATGAACTGAATACCTGTTGCTTATGCAAACTTTGGGCTATCAGTTTTCCTATTCCTTAGCTGGCTAGAACATCAGAGAATTAAATCAGAGGCATCTGAAAAACTGTCTGATGGAATATGTTCTGTTGGTTGAAGGCTTATCAACAGATTTGCTGAAATTCTTGCTAATTTCTCTAGAGGCTAATTTTTCTAGAGTATTGTTGGTGCCAACTCTGGAAACCTAGTTAAATAAACTACAGTAATTCAACTTGCAAAGAAAGTTTTTCAATATATTTTAAAAAATAAAAACCAGGAAAGCCAAAATCATTTGTTAGAAGCTGACAGATACTAGGTTGAACCATTTGAAAGGGCTGATAGTAAATGATTTTTGATATACAAAAACTCAATTCTCATAGGTTTGGCCTAATGTTTTAAAAAGATGTCTTCAAGAATTAAGAGCCCTCTCTTTCTCTTCCCTCCCAAATCCCCACTGTACCCATTATCACATATTGTAAATTTTTCTTGGTAAAACCCAGACCATCTTTTTCCATCTAGCTTTCAGTTACTTCTAAGTTTCCTGTATGTGCATGTTCAAATCTAAAATAATCTTTTTGGACTATAATATTTTTCCCTAGTAAAGTCTTTTAATCCTATTTCAAATTCCTGCCCAGAAAAGAAAGCCATCAAATAAATATTAGTGAGCCTCAACCATGTACCCAGCTTTTTGCACAGAACTTAGAGGAAGAAAGGCAAAAATGGAGAGGTTAAGAAATATAGCATTGGAGGACCACAAAACCAGAGATCAAAGATCCAGCTTTAGATGTTCCATTTTCAGCAACCATAGATAACTCTTTTAATCTTCCCACAGCCACTTGATATCCATTCAGTGCCCAGCTGCACAGGATGGAAAGCTATGGCCCTTTGAACATTTGTGCACAACTCCCTCATTGTTATGATGGGCTTAAGTTTGCCCTGTCTTCTAAAATAATCCCTTGGATTTTGACCTAGAGAAGTTTGAAAGCTTTATTTAGCTTTTCATCAGTAGAAAACCCTTAAGCAAATGTTTTATTCAGTTGATAAAACCACAGACTACAAATTTAGGGGAACTCCTTAATTCTAATTGTTCCTTTCAAAAAGCTTGCTTTGTGACATTCAGCAAGTTTACCTAACCTGCTTGGTGACTCAGTTTTCTGATCTGTAACAAAGTAAGGATTTGGGTGATTAATGACAGAAAGAAAAAACCCTATAAAGCAGTGTGCAAGTATAATTTTAGTTTCTAATTATGAACAGATATCAAGTCCTAACATTTACACCTGGTAATAATGGGGGTATTCAGTTAATAAAGTGACTGAGGTTATACATGTATCAATGGTTCTCAAGCTTGGTTTTGACAGGTCTTCAGGATTCCTCATATATATTATATTATGACAGTCTGACAACAGAATTATTTAATACTAATTCACTTTACCAAACATGTATGACTTTTAAAAAAATGGTAGGCTAGCTCAAAAAAAAAAAAACTAGTATAACTTCATACAGTTAAAGAAACAGAAAAACCACAGGAATTTTACCTCTCTGACCTAGGAATTCAATCTTAAAACAAAACACCTCTTTATTTATTTAAAACACCTCATTTGGTTTGGCTATTTACTTAATTGAACAAACCAGACTTCAGTTAAGGACTGATATAGACAATCTTGAAAAACTGAAATGTTAAGAGGGAAAATGTATACAATCAACTTTCAATATAGAGCATCTTGAATACAATAAAACATATGCATTCCTTCAACTTATAGTATCCCCTATACATAGGCTTTGTGTTAGCAGATATAAATAATACAACACTGAGTAGTAAAACATCATTTTTTCTTCAGTATATTTACAATCTAGAGATTACTAAGTCCCCCAAAGCCTGCAAAAATTAAAACTCTAGCTCCACTCAGAGCCACTTAGTTTACAAGTTCTTTTAACAATCCTTGAGAATTCTTGAACAGGAAAACATCAAAGAACAGACCAAGGCTGCCTCACCTGGAAAACTGGAGAACATTTATTATGGTAATGGCAAAATAGTCATTGAGGGCAGTGGCCAGTTTTCCCATACTAAACAGATAAAAGCTAGCACTTGTAGAGACCTAAGGAAATAAACTAGGCAAAATCTGAATAAAGCACTGAAAAGTGTGAGCCACTTAACAGATCTAGAAATACACAGGACTCCCTAAATACCACCCCTGCCCTCTATCAGAATCAGTAGGGAAACGCTGGAAGTGAGCAAGTACCTCTTGGAAGAAAATTTAGGATCAGAATCTGAAATATGGATTTAAACTGAACTCTTCAACTGCCATTCATTCGTATTTCCTTTTTTCCCCAAACTCCCTTATTTCTATGTTTATATTCCTTTCGTCCTCTAATCATCCCTTTCTTTCTCTAAAAATCACTTTAGCAATGTTGAAGACACCGTCATTACTGCAGTAGTTGTTATACAGTGCCACACTTGGATTATCTAAATATGAAACTGACAGGAATTGGAAATTAGGAGGAAAATGAGAGACTATGCAAACTATAGACTCCACTCAAACCACTAAATACCAGTGGTTATGCTGGTAATTGTTTAACAATTAGCTCTGGAGAAAGGAGCCATGATTGTGTGTGGTGTTTATCAGTTTCCCTGTAGATACTCCCATCACCACCAATTTCAAACTATCAACATGAGATCAAAGGGAGCTGGGAGGAGATGCTAAAAATCAGCTCTCTTGAACCCATATGAGTCGGTTCCAGAACACCACTGCTTACTATCCACCCATAAATCAAACTTATGAAATTCAACTGGAAGCCTGGGACAGCTGTCAAGCTGCTAGTAACTAGACTTACTCCCACTTCTTTAGGGACAATCTTCAACATCCTCCTTATGTCTAAATTGCTTCTCCTGCCACTTAATTTTCATTTGCCAAGACAAAAACAAACAAACAAACAAAAAACCCAGCTGGTAACCATTCTTATAAAATCTTTCTTGACTGTTATTAGGGCAACTGGTGTTTTAATAACACCAGCAGTTCTAAGTGGTAAAGTCAACCTACCTAAAGGTGACTGAAAAAATGTGGCAAATTCTATTTTAGACACACATCTTACTTTAAAGATCTTTTTTTTAAATCTTTTTTTCTTTTTAAAGCTATCAACAACCCTCAGTTGGCCAACCTGTAACTGCTAAGCCATCCCAAAGTGCAAATGCTAAGCCCACACCAAGGACTCCTGACCATGAAATACAAGGATCAAAAGAAGCTCTGATTCAAGATTTGGAGAGAAAGCTAAAATGCAAGGACAGCCTTCTTCATAATGGAAACCAAGTGAGCAAGATGTTTATTTTGTACAAAAAGCCAATAAAAGTATAAAATCTAATTTCAATAAGAAAGTTATTTCTGTCTCACAGATCTATGTCCATACAATCAAAAAGGGATACAATCATCTAAAAGGAAGGAATATGTGGACCCTATTCCATATTTCTCTGCATGAAATCCCCTCTTGGTTTTCATTAGTAAAAGACTGAAGCAAATGAAAAAAAATCAGTATGAATGATTTAAGTAAAATTTTCCTTTAAGCTTTACCCTCCCATAAACTATGTATGATGATCAACTAACTAAATGCTGTCAACCTGACTTCTTCAGGTACTTTGGTGTACATTATAAACAGAAAGATAGCTATAATTCTTAGTATGCACATTATATTAGCCACTGATCTTTGAAACAGTACTATATGCCTTTAATCCAAATACCTTTAACATACCAGTTGCACTGCTTTTACTCAGAAGTTAGTAAATTAAATATTGTGTTCATTTAATAAAAGTTATTTCTGAATGTGAGGACATACAGTACTATATTCAAAGACAGAGCCAACAGGAACATGCAAAACAAGGAGGAAGTAAAAGAATTTCCCTTTATTTGGAAGAGCTTTGTTTGCAGGTGATTATGCTTGCCTTTCCTAGGAGACAAAAGAAAACAACAAATATTACAGGTGAGGGAAGTGGTACTAGAATGAAAGGAAATGTTTTGAATGAAATAAAATGATTTTTTTAAAACACAGTATCATTCAATAGACAGAAGTATACTTCTTTGGTATAATTCTTGGTGGTTTTAGGGTAAAGCTATACAAATAACTTTTATTAAATCTCACTACTGTCTCCTTTATGACTTATTTCATTAAAGCGGCTAACATATGAGGAGAAGATGGCTCGCAGATTACTAGGACCACAGAATGCAGCTGCTGTGTTTCAAGCTCAAAATGACAGTGAGGCACAAGATTCACCACAGGTAAATTATCTAACTGGAGCACTTTTCTTTTGTGTGATTTTTAAATTCCTGCTTTCCCAAATCTTATAAATAGCATTTGAAGCAAAAGTCAATCAATTCCATGCTCCATTAGATATAAAACAAAGAGGCCATAATAGGCTGAATACATACATAAAATTTTTAATGTTATCCCATTTTCTGGTGGTTCTAGTATCTGCGTATGAAATGTTACAAAGACAAAACAGCAGAAGGCTAACGGTGTCACTCTTCAACTGAACATTTAGGGGTCAGTTAGACCTCAGACTTTTTCTACAATGTCTGCACAGACAGAGAATTAATGAGTTGTAAATTTTTAACAGGAAAGAAGTTAAAACTCTAAACCAAAGTAATTATAACCTTTTCTCATAAGCTGTTAATCATTGCAACGTTTTAAAATATTCTCGTGTACTAATAAAAACATCCAGTTCCTTCTGTCATATTCCTGTATTTTAAAATGTTTCTTATTAAAACTTAAACAAAACAAACAACAAAAAACTTATGAGTAATGGCTCTAGGATTAACAAAAGCATCCTTTCCAAGAAGGAATTAACTAACTGTATGGAGGACATAAAGTGAATATCCCACAGGCTTGTTCCTGACCAACTGCATTTTAACAACTTAACTTCGAAGAAAAATGTACGGCTGGAGAGGCAGACTGAACTGGTCTTGCGCCTTCCGCCTTCCTTCTGTAGTTACCTCTCATTCCTTCAAAAAGTCCACAAGAAACTGGGAACCAAAGAGAACCAAAGGGATGAGCATTCAAGAATTCCAATCCCTTAAAGTATAGGAAGCTGAAAAAAAAGATTTTGCTTCTGTTAAATCTGAGTAGACCTAAAAAAAATGGAGCAGACTTGCTAGTAGAACAAGTAACTAGAATCTGAAAACAGAATTTAAATCTCTTTTGGCTACTAAACAGTTCATACATTCATTTATTCAACTTATTTATATGAAGCACCTACTGTGTGCTGGGTTCTGGAGTTGGTACAGGAGATTACAGCAAGAGTAAGACACAAACCTAGCCCTGTTAGTAGAAATAATCCAAAGTAATATTATGTTGATGATGGTTTATCTTATAAATTCAAAGTGTATGATTTCAAGGGCAAAGACGTATTGTTTTTCTCATTTACTCTTTAAGAACTTTAAAACAAAGGTGACAATACCAAGAAAAGGTAGAGTAGCAAAACATATTATGAAATCAGAAAAGTCTTACATTTTTTGGGTACACTTCAAACATTCTACTTAAATACAAAATGTCATCAAACTACATGTAACTGACATATCACATCTATGAATATGAATACATACATACTCAAATTACTATAGGACAAAAATCAAAAACTTAATATAGATATTTTGAGTTTAAGTGGATTATTCTTATTCTTTACCAAAAAACTCACTGATTTGTTTGATCACTGAATTGTTTTGACATTTTGCTTAAAGAAACTTAAGGCTAGCCAAAAATTGTTATAGTTGTAAGAATTTTGTTTTAAAATTACAAAATACATTAAACATATTAATCCCAAAATAAATTATTTGTACTGATATGCTGTGTTGCTATACAGCCATTTTTCAGACATCTGGGTAGGGACTATATTTTCCACTTCTATCTCTCACTATGCCAAGCACAATGAAATATGCAAAATAGGAACTAAATAATTAATTCTATAATAATATTCATCAATTCCTGATTTTATTCTCAAATAGAAATAATTTTCTGGTGCTCAGATATAAATCCTAAAAGACAGTTGCTTAAATTAAATATACACTTATTAAGCAGGAAGTAATTAATAGTTTTTCAAAGGCTTTTCATAGCTCTACACATAGCTTCCACAGTGTCCACTGGATTTACTGCCATGAGCTAAAATGAAAAGTATTTTCCAGTCTAATATGTGTTTACTGCTGTTGGTGCCACTTTTGAGCAGTAGGCATAATACCCTGTATCTACTGCCAACACAAGTGACTTCATGACTATTCCTGTTTTACCAAAGGACAATCTGTACTATGTGCTCCCATTTCAAATACACCAAGGGACTCACCATCTTTTGTCATAAAATAGTCATCTAAAAAATGAGGCACTGTCAATTCAAAGTCAAGCTACTTTTCATAAATCATATCTGCTGAAAAGTCTCAATTCTGGTGATTTCTTGCTAGAGTACTAGAAGGTTAGAGCACTATATTTTAAATGCTTAACAGCTAACTAAGCAGAACTAACCATGACAGTACAAATACAGCCAACAGAGAAAACGTTCCTTTCAACTACAACTACTTAATTCTGCTCCATTTCAAGCTAACAACAGCATGTTTATTTTATCACTTTGTTTTAATTTCAAGCAGCATCATTCAGAACATGCTCGACTCCAAGTTCCTACATCACAAGTAAGGTAAAATTCTTTTTTTAATTTTAAAGAAATATATATTTCGCTACCTAAAATGTTTTCAGCTTAAAAAACATTGTATTTATAGAACCGTCAACCTTCCTACATACCTTTTATAAAAAACAATGTAAATTTTCTAATGTCCAAGTTGATGATCAAAATATTTATCTGTTAATTATCAGAACTATCTCAGAGAAAATTTTTTTAAATGTTTTGGTCAAATAAGCCAGGACCATGTTTCCATGTTGAACAACTTTCTCATGACAGTGGAAACTCAATTCTAATTATACAATCTTTGCATGTGACAAGAACTGTCCACAGGGTACTACTCTGCATTTTAAGAGATCAGTTTCTTTATCAATTCATGGCACTGTACAAAAGAAACAAGGATGTATAATTTGTACCAGATGTTTCTAAATTGCTACTATTTCTAATAATCCTCAAATATGCCACAGCTAAATATAGCTCTGCAGCCTCATGCCATTGTTATGACACTATCAGATCAAATAGTATAGATGCTGAGGTTTCAAGTTTGATGGCTAAACTGTATTTGTGTGAAAGGAAGAGCAATGACAACTCTCCTGCATAGTCACTATTAAAATATTTTTGTAGAAGTAGATCATCTTCAAGGGGAGACGTGAACGATCAAGATGCAATCCAGGAGAAATTTTACCCGCCTCGTTTCATCCAAGTGCCAGAGAACATGTCAATTGAAGAAGGAAGATTCTGCAGAATGGACTTCAAAGTAAGAAAAAAGTTCAAAAATACTGGAGAAAAATTAACAGCGAGATACTAAGTTTTGAAAAAAAACTCCTCCTCCTCTTTATAGCTTGCTACACAGCTTGACAAACATTATGGATAAGAACAGAAAACTCTGGAGCTAAGTTTATCTGGGTTAGAATCCTGGCTTTGCCCCTTTCCAGCTTTGTAACCTTAGACAAGTCATTTAACATCTCTATGCTTCTGTCTCACCTGTAAAATGGGAATGACAAATGGACCTACTTCATAAAGCTGTGTGAGGATTAACTGAGTTAGCAGGTACACAGTACTCACAACAGTGCCTACCACCTAATAAATACTCTATATAAGTAAAGCTATCATATCAGGATTTATAAGGTAGAATGTTTCTTTAATCCTTATCCTTTAAGAAATTTAAGTGACCCTCCTCTCGGCCTAGAAGAATTCTTCAGGCTAAAATAACTTTTTATAAACACCTACATTTTTATTATCCTCATTTTGGAGAAATTTTTCTTATAAAATGTTTTTCCAGATTCCTTATGAATGAAAGTCAGTGTACGGATTTCATTGTTAAGACATATACAAAAACACTTGAACTACCATTTATACACCAAAACTACAGCTCAAGAACACTCTGTTTTGGAAAGGTTATTCTTTAAATCAGCAAGCCTCATATACATGTGCCTCTGGGACTTCATTTGCAGTTATCATTAGCCAGAAAAGCCATATGACTTCCATATTCCTTGTGGAGCCCAATATAACATTAATTAATGTCTTTAATATGGTAATTAAGAGATCTGAGGTTGTATACCAAAGAGGTAGACATGGTTTGAGGTAGTCTGAAAATATTATATTAATTCTAAGTTTTAATTTCTACTATTTTGTTAAAAATTATTGAAAGAAAATACCTTTTAAGTTCTTGCTTTGCATTTTCACTCAGATACTGAATTGTTAAAATTCATAAATGGACAAATGGGTTCCAGTAATCTGTAATTTAAAATTCTATCATCTCCTTGGGTTTTCATTTTTAGGTGAGTGGACTCCCAGCTCCTGATGTGTCATGGTATCTCAATGGAAGACCAGTTCAATCAGATGATTTTCACAAAATGATAGTGTCTGAGAAGGGTTTTCATTCACTCATCTTTGAAGTGGTCAGAACTTCAGATGCAGGGGCTTATGCATGTGTTGCCAAGAATAGAGCAGGAGAAGCCACCTTTACTGTGCAGCTGGACGTCCTGGGTAAGCTTTCAAAGAGATATGAGAGAGCACCTTAAAATCCTGTAGAATTAAAAAAAAAGTGTTAAAAAAGAAAAGTCCAAAGGATTTTATATTTAAGGTGAATGTCTATACTATACAACCCATTAGAACACCAATTTTAAGTAAAAGCCATGGTGTGTAGGGGTCGGTGTTCTTGAGGGAAACTCAGTGAAACCAGAATAACAGATCTACCACCAAAGCTTTTCTGGAAGAAAAATAAAGGTACAATTTCAGACTGACCAAAGAAGGTAGTATATTCTAGATATATTTCTACATATATGATATTTGTAGATGTGATTAAAGGGCCCTAAAATGAAAAATGTTAGTCTAAACATTTCTCTGGTCTATACCCTAAAATAATCAATGTGACTCACATTTTTACAGAATTGTTATAATCATGCATAGTTCAAAACTGAAGAATAAATGCCAAATTTTAGCCTTAGGCTATGTTCTCTTTAGTAGGAAACTAATCTATAATCACGACAACAAAACGTGCCTACTCGCTTTAGAAAACAAGTATGGCAAAACTCATGTCTCAAGTTTGTCTTTACTAAGGCAGTTCTCATAAAACTGATGTCCTGTATTAAAATATTACAATTTAAGTGCTTTAAATATATCACATTTGTAGTGACTTAAACCATGATATTACATAAGAGATATTTTGCCATAATTCACTGTTAAAGGATGGACAATCCTAAGTTTGTATTCTACCCAGATCAATGAAAAATCATTAAGATTATTCTATGGTATAATAAGGGATCTCAGTTTAAGGGAAAAACTAGTGATCTGGGAATTTTAAAAAACACACACACAATTCAAGTGATTAAGTTTAGGGCAAATCCTTTTCGTGCCAATAGCTTCAGAAATACTATAATGTTAGAGCTGAAATTGACCTTTGCAGGCATCCATCCAATTTCCTTATAATCTCCTTAGAAAAGCTAAGGTTATAGTATTATAGTATCAGTTCTTCTTTTTGCTCAGCTATTTGAAGAAAAGACACAATAATTACTGACATTTGTATATTATTTTATAGTTTACAAAGTGCTTCTTCATTCATTATCACAACTGATCCTCACAATAATTTTGTGCTGTGGTGAGCACAGCAGTCACCATTACTTGGGTATCATTTTACAAGAGATAAAACTTGAGCCTCAGAAAAACTAAACAAAATTTTTCCCTATTTGTCACAGCTGGTAGGGTAAACAGAGAATTTGAACCCAAACTGTTGGTACTCTTTCCACCACTCATGCTCCCTCCCTATAGCTGAGATAATGAGAATATGATTTAAATTCTTTGAATGAAACATGGTTATAAATTCAGTGTATCATTACATTACTGTTTTAGAACTCTAGAAAGTATACAATACACAAGAGTATTATATGTTATTTTAAGTAAAGCTGAAATATAAAGCTTCCAATACTATTTGTTACTACTTTTTAAAACTTTTATCTCAGCATACAAATTTCATAATACCTTGGTTTGACTTAATATTTTTGTATTTCAAATATGTGAATTTTTTATTAATATGTAGCAAAAGAACACAGGAGAGCACCAATGTTCATCTACAAACCACAGAGTAAAAAAGTTTTTGAGGGAGACTCAGTGAAGCTAGAATGCCAAATCTCTGCTATACCTCCACCAAAGCTTTTCTGGAAAAGAAATAATGAAATGGTACACTTCAACACTGATCGAATAAGGTAGGATAAGTATTTCTAGACTTAACTATAATTTACTTGGGTGAATCCAGTTATACTTTGAAATATATTAAAAAGGGCATGCATTTGTGACCTCAATTTGTCTAATTTTAAAAACATGTAGATGAAACTAACACAATATTGTAAATCAACTATATTTCACTTTAAATTCATATATATAGAAATATAACAAACCTCATTAAGCCAGATCCCACTAATCAGAAATTTAAGGGCCCAAGTAGGCTAGGATTTAACTTTTTACTAACAATAAAAGAAGATGGCTCAAGGAAACAGATGATATAAGTAAGACTGGGGGTGGATTTTTAATTCAAGAAAATCAAGAGCTATTTGTCACTTAACAGATACAGCTTCAGAAATTCCAAATGCTTTTTTTTTCCTCTTATTAGTCTGACTCTGAAGGTCAGAGGCATCATAAATAAATTCTCACAGGTAATTCCTATACTTTGACTTTTTGCTTTTTTTCAGTTTATATCATGATAACTCTGGAAGAGTTACTTTACTGATAAAAGATGTAAACAAGAAAGATGCTGGGTGGTATACTGTGTCTGCAGTTAATGAAGCTGGAGTGACCACATGTAACACGAGATTAGATGTTACAGGTATGTCACACTGTTAAAAGTGTTATATCAAGTGTACAGAGAACTTAACCAGAACTTAATAAGAAACACAAATCTCAGCATAGTATAAAATCTGAGGGATTCTCCGCATACATAATCAGTTTTTCTTCCTTCTCCTATCTGATAACCACTACCTAGTGCAACTCATTTGTTTAGAACAGATTTTCTAAATTAATTTTTATTTGATCTATTTCAGCCCGTCCAAACCAAACTCTTCCAGCTCCTAAGCAGTTACGTGTCCGACCAACTTTCAGCAAATATTTAGCACTTAATGGGAGAGGTCTGAATGTGAAACAAGCATTTAACCCTGAGGGAGAGTTTCAGCGTCTGGCAGCTCAATCTGGACTCTATGAAAGTGAAGAACTTTAATAACTTCACCAACATTGTAAAACACAACAACTACACTATTAGTAATCTATTCAATTAAATTTCTGAAATAAATCCATAGCTGTATTAACAGACTATGGCTTTAATTAGGTAATATAACTAATATATATATATAATATTTACCCTTTGACTCTTGCACATTCTATTTACTTCTCTGGTTTTCAAAGTCTACAGAAAATCTGGGTTTGTAACTGTAGAAGACTATCTTAAAATGTGGGATTTTAACATTGAAGTCATACACATTTAACAATTACAGGTTATAAATTAACATCAACTTTTAAAATACATCTAATGCTTAATGAGATTTACTGGTACTGCTTTCTAAACACTGTTTTACCTGTTTTCTCTGATAGGAATACTAACATGGTATAGATTATCTGAGTGTTCCTTAGTTTTATGTCAAAAGAGAATAAAATTTCAAACATTTGAAACAGACTGTCTTCTCTTCACGAAAGTCTAGATCTTTAAGATAAAACTTCTGGTTTGTATATATTAAATGACACTCCACAAAACCTATGCATAACGAGCTTCAAAAGAACAACAATATTATACTGTAGAACAGCTTGTCTTGGTAAAGTTCACTTACAGCTCAATTAATTCCTCCTGAAACTGTACTAGACTTTCCACGGTTTGCACTTCAAAGACAACCACAATGATGGAATCTCTCCTGAAATTGTGATTTCGTTTTAACCAAATAGGCTTCTAATTCTTCAAGATCTTTGAGTCTACTGAGTTCAACGGATTAAGAATAGTCTGCGGTCATCTGCTTAATTCTTATATTTAATGTAAATTTGAATACCTATATTTTGGGGTTTTTTTCCTCCTACATTTCTAGTTCAGATAACCTATTACTTTAGAAAGCATAATTTTGCTGGCCTCTGAGAGTCCAAATACAGGAAAGGGCAAATCTTTGTATTAAACTATTCTGAAGCTAGGCCAGTAGCCCTTTCTTTTTCTCACGTCTCTCTTCTGCTAGACCTCTCCTGTTCCTTTTATCATTGGTAGTCTTTGACTCTCGCTGCCATGTGACCTAGTTTTGCTTTTTATGACATAAAACAGCATTTATCAACATCACTCTACATTTCTTTCAGAGAAATAAAAAAAGTGACTTCATTTCTTTTATTTCCAAAACAGCTTGAGGTTCTTTGCTGGCTGCCCTGGGGCCTTCCACTGAATTCCTTTTTATTTTTCTTTTTACTAACTTGAGACTCCCTCCTGTCCCACAACCTGGAGAGCTTGTGGATGCCTTAATTTATAGCCTAATTTGTCTGGCCTTTCCTATAGCTGGTTTACAAACCTTCTCATCTTTGCAAAGCTTCTGGGCCAGATGTGAGTCCCCACCCTTCCAGCAGACCCTGCCCCACGGGCCATGGACTTCACTCATTTACCCTCTCAGCGCGTGTTTCTTCAGACCTAAGATGACAAAACACCTACCTTCAGAAAGGGGCGGTATGAAGACTAAAAAAGCCAATCAATGTTAAGACTAGTCAAGAAAGAGTGGCCCATTATAATTAATTTCGACGATTTTTATGACTAACCCCAGACTCAAAACAGGTTTGCCCTAGTCGGTCCTCCGCAGGAGACAAGCGCCGCAACTCCTCGCCAGCCCTCAGGCGGTGCCCCCTCCAGCGCGCCCTCGGTGCGCACGCGCGCTGGTATCTTCTAGAGCCGCGCGCGCCCCTCGTGAAGCTGGAGGTCTCGCGCAGGCGCATGAGCTACGGCGCGCTCCGCGAGACTATCGCGCAGCCGCTGCCGGCCCGAGGCGGTGGAACTGGCGTTGTGGTCCGAGTCCGCCATGGCTGAGGCGTCCAGGTGGCACAGAGGCGGTGAGGGGTGTCCCTAGGGAGTGGGCGGGGCTTGGCCGGTCTGACAATACCAAATACCTTGCAGGGAGTTCTGTAGTCCCATTTGTATCCATATGAGAGAGATGACTTCCAGTACAGTTACCTCTGACAGCTTCCCCTTGAGAAGCGGCGAGGGAAGGTGGTCCCATTTCACAGACAGGAAAACTGAAGCCCTGAGGGGACATCTCGCCCCTTGCCCAAAGCTGGAGCTGGGTGCTGTCACTTGCTGTACAATGACTTTCGCTAGGCTGGCCTTGGAAGGCCTTTGTTGATGTAGGGAGTCATGGCCTTGGCAGAACCCCAGGCCGACTCCTTTTTCCCCCATCCCGCAGGAGCCAGCCATCCCGAGAAGCAGTGTTGCCGCAAGGAGAAAACGTTTAGGCATAGATGGAGACGGGGGGTGGGGGGGTTGTTTGCTTTGTATTTTTCTCTTTAAATTTAAAGCAAGACTGGTGAGGAAATAACCGTGTTCTAAAATTCATTAGTATACAGCCATAAAATGATTGCCAACTGTCACCATGGGATATGTTAGTAATTATTCCTCCCCCATAAAACTGAGAGTTAAACAGTAACCAGAAGCCATTGGAACTTTCCTTCACACAGTGTAAACAGCTAAAAAGCGCCGGTGTTTCTCCATCGTTATTTATATACATTATGAATTAAGAATAAAGTAAGGAAAAATTTTGTTTTATATCTCATAGGAACTCCGAAACAGCTGCATTACAGAAAGGAAGAAGAAGTTAGTACTACACTTCAGGAGTTGTTACTCTACTTTATTTTCTTAATAAACTTATGTATATGTAAGTACACATGTAGATGAAGACGCTGTTTCAACTAAGAAGTTAAGTGGAGATGAAAAGTAAAACAGAGAGACTTTATAAAACCATAGGCTTTCAGACTTCTGAAACCTCTCAAAAAGTGACACATTTTAGACATTATCTTAAATTCATTTAGACTAACACTATTTCCATTTCTTAAGGGGCAAAACTTTAGGTCACAGATGTAATAAAAAGCTTTCATTGTCAACATTGGCAGTTCTGTCTTGAATATAATTATTCCCTTGAGTTGCCAATTCTTGATTTCTTTTACAGCCATACAGGTACATTAGCTTAACTTTAGTTTCATAGGTCAAACTACAAATGAGGCTAAAGAAGTTAATCTTGGTGTCTGCTTTATTCTTTTCCCTGGCCTGTTGCAGAGTTAATAGTAAAATATGTTAGTACTGAGTAACAGAAGGTATGAATCAATGCAGATCTTTAGGGAAGACCAGAAAATATCTCAGCTTGCATTCCTCCTATCTGTGGGCATTGACTTAATCGGTTACTAAAGAGCATTTTGTCTTTACTGCACCCAACATACATTAGATGTAAGCTCGGTGGCCAGACTTCCGTTGGTACAGCAAACATAGTGGCAGTTACGTATCTGTTAACTAATTAGTATTACAGGGATGAGCTTGAGTCAGATCTTGATTAAAAAGACAGCTACAGACAATCTTATTAATTAAGATATCTTAGGTTGGTTTTTAAATGCTTATTACAGAACATAGGGGAATGAAAAAATATTTTAAAATCATTCATAATCTCATTATTCACGGACTTTTTTTTAAAAACACCTTTATATAATTTGGAAGAATTGAAAACTTAAATATCCGAGGGTTTGTTTAATATTTTGGTACATACAGTAAAATAATATTCAATATTAACAAGTGGCATAGGCTCATGTGTCATGGAGTGATAGTGAAGATGTATTATTTATAAAAATAAAGGGCTTCTAGCCAAAGAAAAATACACATTTAATCTACACCCTGCTCTAAAACCCATCCACCCATACCCAGAGAGAGTAAGAAAGAATATTAATATTCTTTTTAATTTATCATGTGCTAAACCATAAGTTTTAAATGTTCCACATGAATTATCTCACTCACTCCTCATAACAAAACTGTGAGGTAGGAGATATCCCTATGATGGGACTCAAACCATTATTTGTTTGAATTTAAAGTTCATAACCTTAACTACTCATTAAATTACCTACTCTCAATATTGGAGAAAAGCCAGTTTGCAGAGTCATATGTATAAAGTGACCTCATTTTTGTAAAAATAAAGTTATTTTCTTTATAAATGTGTATGCATTTAGAAAACTCTGAAGAATATATGCCAAACCTAACTCTTAACAGTGGGATTACAGGAAACTTCTTCCTGTTTTGTGTATTTCTATTTTAGTTTTTTATTACTACTTTTATAATTAGAAAAATAAAGTTGAATTTTCAGAACAAAATGGGGAACAAATTAGAAGTACATTTTTAATCCTGATAAACTGAGGTTTTAAACAAAAAATTCTTTTCTTTAGTGGCTTTTGGGATGGTAAACCCACATATGTATTACTTAAACAAAGTTATGTCATCTCTATTTTTGGACACTTCTGTGCCTGGTGAAGAAAGAACCAACTTTAAGTCTATTCACAGCATAACTGACTTTTGGAAGGTAAGGTGTCATGTGACTATTGTTGAAGTAGTTTTAGGTATTGTATGAACAAGTCCTTGGCATATAGTGTGGGCATATGATTCATATTTATTGAAGGAATGAGTAAAAATAAATGTCATTTTTTTAAACTGTTAGAATCAACCAACCAGTGTTTATTGAGAACCGGTATTCTCAGTGTGGTAAAGTTCTTATAACCTTAAAAAAGTGATACTTACCTTTTTTTTTTTAACATCGTTGGATTTGAGAAATAAGAGACTTATGTGGGGGTTAGGATCCAAAGTCTGTCTAAAATTGTATATAGTGAAAATTACTCTTAAAAATTCATTGAATTGCTCATAAACTGAAATATGTGGTTTTGGTATATGGCCCTGTACTCTGTGTGTGTGTGTGTGTGTGTTACAGTAATGTACAGTATATAATAAAGAGTACATATACAAAATATAATTTTATAGTGTTTTTAATTGCATAAGAGAATCATTCCTTTAGCATTGGAACAGACTTATTTTTTCTATTACACTTAATTTAGCAAGATCTTCACATTATGAGGAGAGCACAGTTAAGGTAACTGACGTTTCAGGGATCCCAGTCACAAACATAGGGACATACGAGGAAGAGGTAAGGAAGGTTTTCCAGAGGCGATCACAATTCAGTTGAAGTTATAAAGGATGAATAACAGGTCACTCTAGGAAGAATAAACAGTGTGTAATATAAGTAACTCATCATATGGAGCTATATATGGCATTAAAGGCATATAGACGATGAGGTGGAAAAGGCCAAACCATGAATTGGACAGAGGTCTAATTATGAATGCCATGCTGGGAACTTGAAACTTACTAAGGGGATAATGTCATTTCCTGAGAGTGAAAGAAGTGTGAGATGAGGCAAATGATTAGAGGTTATTATTGGTTCAGGCCAGGTGAAATATGAAAGAATGATAGGAAATTTCCCGTGAGACAAGATGTGGAGCTCACCTATTTCGTGCCGTCTTGAGGTAAGTATATGTCCAATGACAAGACAAAGGCAGGAAAGAAAAAAAAGTGAACCTAGGCTTGGAATTTCTTAGAAGCAGCAGATAAAGGCAGAGCCAGGAGAAGCAGTCAGCAGTGCCAGAGCTGGGGGCGAGGGGGAGGCAGGAGACAGACACTTTGAGGTAAAGTCAGGACTGGTGGCTATGACCAGTCCTGATACTCATGTATTGGAGAATAATTTTCAATATACCCCTTGGAAAAGAAGGGTTATAGGACTAAATGAGGTAATACTTGTAATACTATGTACTTGCTTAGAGCAGTACATAGTAAACACTTAGGAATGTTGCCCATCTTCATTACCATCATCATCATTACCACTATTAATGGTTGCTTGGTTAATAATTTATTTTCATACTCATCCTCAAAATCACTGATTTTTATACTCTTATGAATAATACTATGAATGTAGATTCTGTTGTACAGTAGACATGAAAATATTTTTCTCGTAACATTTATCTTTCTGTATGAAGTTTATGGAAGGACCCTTTTTGGAAGGCCTATACTGGGACTCCTGGTACAATAATGAGAATTTGTATGATTTAAAGAACACCAGTCGTATCTACTATGAGAACATACTTTTAGGAGTCCCCAGAGTCCGTCAGCTGAAAGTCCGTAACAACACATGCAAGGTCTATTCATCCGTTCAGTCCTTGATGAATGAATGTTACAACAAATACACTTCTGAAAATGAAGATCTGACTGATTTTGGCCTTAAACTTGATACTGAGTAAGTAGTATAAAATTACACCTAAATTTTTCTAGCAGCTTACCATTGTATCTCCAAAGAATTGTGAAAATATATTTATTTTCCAAATAATACCAATAGAGGTCTGGCAGGTAAGGAGACTGTTTCCATAATAGGGTCAAAGGAAGACCAGAGATGCAGTGTTTAGAAAAGAGTAAATCTGTTCTTTTTTTGCTTACCAAAGAATGTAAAGTGTTGTGTTTTTTTTCCCGACTGAGATGAAGTACCAAGTCATATTGGACACAGGGCAAAGCATGTATTTCTCAGTCAGCTTTTCTGGCTCTGGCAAGATGCCTTCAGACACATCCCAAATGCTGCTTGGAATCCCTAGGGAGTGTCTTCAGTTTACTCTGCCACTTTCTCACTCTGGCTTATTTCAGTGGTATCTTCTATTGTTGCCAGTATTGAAAAGGGGCGGTTGTGTTCTGCAGACACTGCATCTGATGATGCTGCCAAAGATGTTATGGCCATTGTTCTCCAAAGTGGCTGAGGCTAATGCTAGTGTAGACCCATGTCTACACTTTATATTGAAAATGTAGAAGCCCAGAGCCACTGACACTACCACCCCTTAACACAGAAGTTGCTTGTATCGTTGCTTTTAAGGTCCTACAAAAATCATAAAGGCAAAGAATATCTTTTTTTAAATTTGATATTTATCAAAGTGATGAAAATATTAACAAAGGTCCACCCTTTCCAAACCATAATTCCCACTCCAGAAGCAACCACTTTTAGCTCTTTTAGTTGTTTCTTCTTATATATACTTCCTATTTCTAAATAACATGCTTATACTGCCATTACTTGATTTTATAGTTTTACATAACTATCGTTTCTGTCATGGAAGGTATCTGTAGTGTCCCTCTTACACCACTCCCTCCACATACACACTTCCTGTTCCTCTTAGCCTATAGTTATACTATAATTTTTGTTAATCGTTAGTCAATGTTTATATATAAATATAAATAATGATTACATTTCCTTTCTTGAACAACTTCCCCTGTCCCCATAGGATTAATCATTGCCTTGTGGGTTTTGTTGATTAATTTTTTCTTTGTATAAGTTTTGGGTATTTTTGAGGGAAACAAAGTGCTTGTTTAATTCTTACAAATCTAATAAATTCATAAGTATGGTGACACATTCTCTTAACTGTTATAGTACTATACACTATTTCCTTTTCAATGACAATTACAAGATAAGTCAACTATTTAATTACACGTTTTAATTTGATCTCAAGACTACTCTCTTAGGTATTTTAATATTCCAAATTTTCATAAACGTTAGAAATAATTTAAATAACAAAATTAACATTATGGATTTGGAATTATAATACATGTCATTTCCTAACAACCAGAATAAGAATCAATTTGTGCTTGTTTGTATTTCTAAAATACAACGTTCATTAATTAAAAACAATATTAAAAGTTGGAAGTAGGAGAGGGTTGGTGTAACAGATGTTCTTGTTTCAGTTGAACAATCATGTGGAAAACACTCAGAAACACAACTATGGAATTTTCATTAAATATGAGTATTTTTTTCTTAGTGTTGTCACTTTTTTCTTCCCTGCTGAAAACATAGTATTGTTAATAGAAATACGAGTTTAAGCAGACCATCTTTGGATAATTGCTCAGATCTCTTTTGGGGAGCCTGAATAGAGACTGAAATGAAGAAACAAGGCTTTATTTTTTGATATCCCATAGCTAAGTTAAAATAGAATGGAAACAAAATTTAGTTATATAGATTTTACTTCATGTACTTTCATTAAAATAAGATACCTATATAACAAGATAGACACTGTAACAAAGTATTTATTGGGCATTTATAATTGGTATATGACCTTTAGAAGACAGACTATGAATCATCTTTTTTTCCCATGCTGAGACATGTTTCTGAATTAAAACCCTTGGTAGTCTCATCCTACTCAAAGTCTAAAGAGCTCATAAGACAACGGATAACATATTAAAGAAAAAATAATCAGTCATCACTTTCTAGAGTTCAAGTTCCCTGAGGCAACAGATGGATTTAAAAACATTTTTTCTTAGCATTTAGTCCAATGTGTGCCCCCAGTAAGCACTAAAAAATGAAAACATATTAAATTTTAATCCTTTTAACTTTTAATCTTTTTAAGTTAAATCCTTAATTTACTATCTTGCTTCATAATTACTATAATACTTATTAACTTAGTACTACTTTTTTTTTGTAACTACTACTTTTGAACCAAAGTTTAGTTTAAATTCTTAGAATACATCTCAGTCAGGCTTTCTCATCTCTCCATTATTCTTTTTATATCTACAGATGGAAGTACTCTGCTCCTAGTAAAAACTCCCCTTGGCACTGGGGATTTGTTGGTGTTTACCGAAATGGGGGATATATTTTCACTTTATCAAAATCAAAATCTGAAACTCTAAACAAGTTCATTAACCTTCGAATGAACAGCTGGATAACAAGAGGAACTAGAGTTATTTTTATTGATTTTTCATTATACAATGCTAATGTAAATCTGTTTTGCATCATCAGGTGAGTGACTCAAAACCACCTCTTATTAGTATACAGAATTTAAAAGGCACCGAGAGCCCTCACTAGGGTTTCCAGTTTGTGCATATTGGTACTGCAATTAAAATCATAAGCTCCAAAATAAACATAATGTAGTTCTGCCAATAATGAAAAAAAAAGGAAAAGGAACATCACATTCATTGTTTCACTATTTCAGGATATATTCCAAAACATGGAGAATTACATATAGTATGTTAGTTTTATATTACTTAAGAATATATAGTTTTATTTCTCATCATTCTGCAGTTGGACAGATCTAACATTTAGTCCTAATGATTTCTTCCTTTATTTTATGTTTTTTATATAATGATTTCTTCCTTTAAATTAGATCATTCAAACCTGTTGATTTCCTTTCAGAATGAGCTTCTTTATTAAGTTACTAATTTTTGTCTGAAGAGTAGACTAGTTTAAACTTCAAACAATATGTAACAGCAGTCAGCATCCTAGAAATGAGAGCCTGCAGAGATTTGCAAAAATGGCCCCAATTCTTCACATCTTTGCCATGTAAACTTGCAGTGTCCTGTCACCCAGGGCAGGGTGCACTGCCCCAGACCTTGGTACTGAGCTCAACCATGTGACTTTCTTTGGTCAGTGGAATGTCAGCAGTTATGATACAAGCAGCAGTTTGAAATGGGTTTGTATATTAAAACTTGCTCTCTTAGTGGGGAGGGTATAAGTACTAGAGCCCATGCTTAGCATATACAAGGTCCTGGGGTCAATCCCCAGTACCCCTCTAAAACTAAATATACAAACTTAATTACCTCCCCCCTAAAAAATAAATTAAAAAAAAAAAACTTGTTCTCTTTCACCTCTGCTATTGCATGAGAAGGACATGCCTGAGCTAACCTGTTGGACCTAAGAGAAGGATAAGAGACATCCTCTCATGAGGAGAAGGAAGGAGAACCAACCAAAGAGAAAAAATTCTTTCCAGTAGTCTGATTACCTTAGGTCATCTGCCTAACCTGGACCATGCTATTTGGCTTAGGCCTGGGTTCTAGAATCCACTGGCAAAGGAAATAGGATTAATATGATTGAATCTGCCTGGGTATTGAATTGGCTTCCTCTAAGTGATTTGGGAATGAGTGGATGCCTGATACAATTAGAATTCTGTTAGAAAGGAGGAATGGAATAATGACCTTGAGACAGGTAAACAGTGGTATCCACTAAGTCTCAATGAGCCACTTTTCTTTCATGAGTCTTACATTTTTACTCTCAGTGGAATATGGAATTGGTGTTAACTCTGATTAGAGAATTTTACCCTTGTGCAACAGTGATGGTGAAACATAACCACGGCCTTTAAAATTTATAAAAATGGGGAAAAAAATGAACTACCTTAAGCATCCAATTGACATTATTATACATTTTATTTTATAGTATTTTCTTTTCTTTCAGGGAATCAGCTTCTTACCAACATTACCCACCCTTTCCTATAGTCCTGATAGGGATAAAGTGAAGAATACAAATCATTTCTATGTCTTAAATAAGAGTAAAACATTGAGGTAATAGGCTTAAAGTCACATGAAGAACTCCTTGTAATACTAGATTAAATCCTTATTTCCTGTCTCTAGGTTTTATGCTTATTTTATATTATCTTTTAAAATGTTATTTTTTAGAAACTTCAGCAGATTTTGAAACTTTTAACTGGTAGTATATCTAATCAGTAGTTGTATGGGAGCCTATTGCTTACGCTAAGACCTTATCCACTTACTTTCCTTTTGTACACATCACATATCTGGGAAACTGAACTGAATGCTCATCTTTTTTCCTTTCATATTATTCTACACTTCAGATCAAAATACTGAGTTTCTTTCACTTCACTCACTTATCCAACATTGTGCACCTACTATATGCAAGGTGGAAAAGAATAGTTCCGCTTTCTACTTATTAACCAATGGTTTCATTCTTGTTTCTGTCTTTTTTGGCAGCACCTTATTCCAGGACCAGTAAGATTTGCTAATATCTTTAGGTAGGAATAATTACATCATGATATTGTGATAGAGGTGCTGGTTACTTAAATTTCTGCCAATTTGTAGAGAATAACAGAAATACAGTGAACTACCTCAAAATCTTTTTGTATGTAGTGTTAGAATTAATTTTTATACTTCTATTTGCATATAGATCTTTGTGTCCAACATCCCGTGCCTACAGTAACCAGAAAACATTCACTTTAGTAAAATATGTGATCTTGACATTTAGAAGCAAGAAGTATCTTAAAAGCTAAAGGGGTAGAGTATATTTCCCTCCTCTGAAATATTCAAGAATTCTGTATTTGTGGGGATGGAGTCCTGACTAATAACAGTAACTAATAGTATAGCATGTTCTTGAACATCATCTCATTCTCCTACGGAGATAACTTAGTATCTCAGTTATGAATGAGCAATCTAAACACAGAATAGAATGAATTTCTAGCTAGTCACATCATCTCATTTACCTTGGTCTTTGACCACTACTCAGACTACCAAAAAAAAAAAAAGTGGAGCATTAAAATATAAGTAAATCCTCTAGAAACTTTTTGAGACCATGACACTGAGAAAACATATTTTATACAAAATAACTGATTAAAATACAGATCATCACTGATCAGAAATTTAAGTGGAGTTAGGTACTGAAATATAAATACTTGAAATGCAGTTACTTTCACAACCTTTTACAGATTGGTGGCAGAATTTCCTGCAACTGGAGGAATAATTACTTCATGGCAGTTTTACTCTGTGAAGCTCCTCAGATATGTTAGCTACTATGATTATTTTATTGCTGCCTGTGAAATCGCATTTTGTATTTTTCTTTTTGTCTTCACAATACAAGAACTCCAAAAAATAAAAGAATTTAAATCTGCCTATTTCAAAAGTATTTGGAACTGGCTAGAATTACTACTTTTGGTGGTGAGTATATAGTCACATACATGGTTGAAGGGAACTGCATCTGAACGCACCAATTTGGGAGGTGTAAAAAGCAGAACTTTTTATTCATCTGGGACTTGTTTTAAAAGCTTCAAGTATCAATCATAAAATGTTGTGCTGTATACCAGAAATTGAAACACTGTAACTGACGGTACTTCAAAAAAATCATAAAATGAACTGACATAGTACATACCAATGGTATGCCTATAAAAGGGAGAAGTCAGTATTTTTTTTTTCTTCTGATTTAGTCCTTGGGAGAACTAGCATCAACCTAGGGGAGTAAGTGATTCCACAGGTATTATGATTTAATAGGCACAGTAGGTCTCCCTATCCCCACTCAGAAAAAATATATTCTTCAAGGGCCTCATGTTGAAAATCACAGAACTTCTTGGGCAAGTTCCTGTAAAATGTACTCTTCTAAGTTGCCTAAATCTGCTTTCCTCTTTACACTGAATTTTGAAAGAACAGGCAAAAGACAAGCCTAGGCAGAATACTGAAGGCAGAAAAGGTTTGAGCAGCCAGAGGGTAGCTTGTGGGCACAAAGGATGCCACCAGAATTGGGGAAATAGTCCCTAAAAGAAACTCCAAAGACTGCCAGTTCTGATCACTGGAAAATACTGAAATAAACATAGAGGTGTGGGCAGGGTGGGAAAAAATCCTAAAAGCTTGATTTTAGGAAAAACCAATAAACATTCTGGTTTGTACAATGTGATCTTTCAGTCTTACTGGCCCTCAGTTATAGCAAATCCTATATATATATATACACACATACATATTTGCTTCTCAAAACCAAATTGAAAGTTTCTCAGAGTCAGAAAGTGTGTCATCTACCTCTCTGGTATCCCCAGTAATGCTTAACATTGGGCATAGCATTAAATGTTTGAGTACTTTATTAGGGGAGGGAAATCAAAAGAATATTTTCATGACAGTTATAAGCTCTGATACCTAAGATAATCTGGTTCTAAAATCGTAGAAGAGCTGTTAAAGAGCTCTAAAAGGGTTTATTTGGGGGAAACTAAACAAATTTTTCTTATAGTGTTACATGGTGAAAACTATTAAACTCTTAATTATCATGTAGTTTAATGGAGCAGAAACTCTTACAGCCTAGTCAGAATTACATAACCATTTGATGTATTTGTGTTTTATGACTAAAAGAAGCCAACAGGCAGATAGATTAGGATGGCTACAAAATCAGTATTTTGCTACTTTTATGATGAACATACTACCTTAAACGTCTATTATTTGGGCTTACTTCCGTTTATGTAAAAGCCTATCTCTTCTCTCTCCTTCCCTTTTTGTTGAACATTAGATGAACTTTTTCATGTGTTTCTTCATAGGCTGCAGGAGATTTAGATATTGAAATAAGTCTCTAATTTAATCCTTTTTATTTTCCCATTTAGTTGTGTTTTGTGGCCGTTTTCTTCAACTTATACTATAATATACAAATTTTTCTCTTACTTGGACAACTGTTAAAAAATACTGAAAAATATTCAGACTTCTATTTTCTTGCATACTGGTATATTTATTACAATAATGTAATTGCTATAACCATCTTCTTTGCATGGATAAAGGTATTTATATTTTATCAGATGTAATAGATTAGATATCTTTTATTGTATTAGATAATAAAATGGGAACTTAAACTACAAAGTCATGAAAAAACAAAAGGATATTCTCAACCATACAGTAATTTTAAAAGTAGTTTGACTTTGTAATGATTGCTGGCAAAGCCTTAAACACCCCTATGAATCATTAAGCATCTCTTTTAATTTGAAGCAGATTTCTTCTGAAATGAATTAACTTACTTTAAGTAATTATAATCTGTAATATTCTCCTATTTCAACTTTGTTCTTTTTCAGATATTCAAATTCATAAGCTTTAATAAGACAATGTCTCAGCTGTCAACAACCTTGTCCCGCTGTATCAAAGACATAGTAGGATTTGCCATCATGTTTTTTATAATATTCTTTGCTTATGCCCAGTTAGGATTTCTTCTTTTTGGATCACAGGTTGACGACTTCTCTACTTTTCAAAATTCCATGTAAGCTCTTAGTACAAAGGTAATTATATATTTTCCAGTTTATAACAAAAAAATTATGGAAAGGCCTATGATAAGTAGTGACATAAACTTTTAATAAATTTAAACATGGTTTGGTATTTTCACTGATGGCTAAATATCTGTCACACTCAAAGTACAGTTAGGCACTGAAAGATCCAAATGGATTCTGCTATCGATTTTTCAAGTGTTACTAGGTCAAGTTAGAAAAATAATTTTTCACTTTCCACTAGAAGTGAAATTTTTACCTAAGGCAAAAGACATTGATTCCATGTCTCTGTGGCAAAAGAATCTTAAGTGTTTTCTTTAGAGGGCTCTATCTTTAGAATCCTTTTATTGATATTGACCTGATGTCTTTTGCTGATCTGGCAAAGCTGAGTTTTTAAAATAGCTTTATATACATAAAGCAATCAGCAGATAAACTTATAGAATGGAGTAGGAAGAATCCCTAGAAAAGCATTCAGGGTTTTTTTTAATTTTAAAAAAATTTTTGGAGGGGAGCTAATTAGGTTTAATTCATTTATTTATTTTTAATGGAAGTAGTGGGGATTGAATGCAGGACCTCATCCACTGAGCCATTACCCTCCCCCTTCAGGCTTTTAAAAGTGAGTAATTTTAATAATTTTCTTTCTTTTTGAGTAGTTCTGTCTGTATAAAAGATTATGATGATGTAAAATATCAGTTCTCAAAATGTGTTCTGTGGAATCTAGACCAAGATTGTTTGGGGAAAAATGGCTTTATACTTAAGTAAGTTTGGGAAATTTTGCATCACTCTTTTGGAAATTTGCAGTGCATGGTAACATATGGCTCTGAGAAAACCTACAGTAACTTTCTTTAAGAATTCCCTAAACTTACTTGTCCATATCTCTTTTATTTAATTTGGGAAAATTCTGCTCTAAAGAAATTCTTTAGGTCACCCTCTTTTCATCATCCACATGTAAATAACTGAAGTACCAACTGTATGAAATTTACTAACACTTTTTCTGAAACAACCCTTTACTAAATCAGTAGTACAAAGAACGGACTAGAACCCAGAGGATATAATTTTATTTTCCAATTCTGCATTAGCTATTTAACTTTTCTAGACCTTAATTTCTTTATCTGTAAATGAAGGGGCTGGACTAAATCACTCCCCATGGTCCTTTCCAACTTCAAATCATCTATGATTTAAGAAGTCTAATTAGTTTATCCTGAGTGAATAATGTTTGCAGTTCTAACAACTTCTTGGTCCTTTCCTAGGATCTTAATTCAAGTGTTACTTAATAATAAAACTAAGTAGTACTGGACATTAAATATAAATGTTGTAATTTACAGAACCTTGGAAATTTGTCTTACATGGATAGTGGGAGGGAAGAAAGTATTAGGCACAAATTAAACAGGTTTTAGTAATGATGTGCTAGGTTATTGAAATCAACCTCTTCAGGACAATTTTAAAAGCTGGAAGAAATATAGATAACATTAAAGAACTAACAAAAAAGTGAGTAATAGCTGGGTCAAAATCAGAAAGCAAGAACCCAGAAAAGTAAACTCAGCATCCAAAGCTACTTATACCCTGAAGTCTTTATTTTTTAAGTTGATATATATATATATTGTTTTATTGTGTTAAATATACAAATTTTTTTACAAAATAAAATTTACCATCTTAACCTTTTCTAAGTGTACAGTGAAGTACATTCATATTGTTTAATCATCACCATCATTTATCTCCAGCAATCTTTTTATCTTGTGAAACTAAAACTCTATACCCATTAAACAAGAGCTTTCCATTTTCCTCCTTAACCTAGCCCCTGGCAAACAGCATTCTTTTTGTCTATACTATTTTGATTATTCTAGGTACCTAGTATTTGTCCTTTTGTGAGTGATTTATTCCACTTAGCCTAATGTCTTCAAGATTCAGTAACGTTGTAGTGTGTGTCAGAATTTCCTTCCTTCTTGAGGCTGAATAATATTCCATTGCATGTGTATATCACATTTTGTTTGTCCATTAGTCTGTCCATGACACTTGGGTTGCTTTCATGTTCTAGCTATTATGAATGCTATAAGAACATGGGTGTATAACTATCTCTTTGAGACCCTACTTTTAACTCTTTGGGGTGTATATCCAGATGTGGAATTGCTGGATCATATGGTAATTCTATTTTGAATTTTCTGAGGAACTGCCATACTGTTTTCAGGAGTGGCTACCCAATTTTACATTCCCACTAACAGTGCCTAAGGGTTTCAGTTTCTCCACATCCTTGTCAAAACTTGTTTTCTGGGCTTTTTTTTTTAGTAGCTATCCTAATGGGTGTGGGTGTGAGGTGGCATTACATTGTGGTTTTGATTTGCATTTCCCTGTTAGCAATATTGTGCATCTTTTCATGTGCCTATGCATATGATAGTCCCTTTGATGGTGTCTCTTAGGCTCTGTTCACTTTTATCTTTTTTCTTTCTGTTTCTCAGACTCAATTTCAATTTTCCTATCTTCAAGTTCACTACTTTTTTCTTCTGCCTGTTCAAATCTGCCTTTGAATCTCTCTAGCAAATTTTCGTTTCAATTATTGTACTAGAATTTTGGTTTGTTTGTTTAAGTTTTCTATCTTTTTACTGATATTTACAATTTTTTGTTCATAGTTTGACTTTCTCCATGTCTTCTTTTAGCTCTGAGCATCTTTAAAATTGTTGCTTTGAAGTCTTTGTCTAGTAGGTCTGCCTTCTGGTCTTTCTTAGGGGTGGTTTCTGTTGGTTTATTTTTTCTTTTGAAAAGGTCATACTTCCTTGTTTCTTTGTATGTTTTGTCATTTTTTGTTGTTGTTGAAAACTGGACGTTTAAGGGTAACAATGTGAAAATTTTGGAAATCAGATTCCTTCCCTTCCGCAGGGTTTGGTGGTTTTTGTTTTTTATTGTTACTGACTGTCTCCATGCTGAGGATCAGCCTCAGATGTAAACTTAAGTTCTAATCAGGTTTTTTCTGAACCTGCGCCTTTTTGGGGGCATGCATGCTGACTTTCTAATTTCCTCTATATATGCAGTTATTTTTTGAATGTCCTTATCTTTAATGTCTGGCTCCCAAAAGGGGAAAAAGAGAGAAATGAAGGGGGAGGGAAGGGCACTGGGCCAAGGGCATTGTATAAAAAGTGACATATTTGAAGAAGTATCAAATTAAGTCTAGAAATGAAAATTATAGCAACTGAGATTAAAAACACATTTGACAGGTTTAAGACACAGAATAAGTAAAGTGAAAAGGGTCAGGAAAAAAAATTAAAAACAACATAGACAGACAAAATGTTGGAAGAAGGACATAAAAGGTAGGAAGAGAAGGCCTAATATATGTTTAACCTGAATTACAGAAGAAGACAGAGTGGAATAGAGGCAGTATTTGGAGAATGCTTAGAAATACCACTCAGTCACGCCTTCAAGTGAGAGACTGTGAAGTCGTATTACCCATAAATGGTACATTATGAAACAGTCTGTAAGCTATTTTAATTCAAGAAGAGAGAACTCTAGAAAGCAGGGGTATCAAGAATTTACAAAACAGTGTTTTCATTCAGTATAACTCTGTATGCTGAAAAGTCATGGTACTCCTTTTAGCTTGGAGAAAAGAAAAAAAAAATAATAAACCAAGCACCAATTAAGAGGAGAAAAGTGACAATTACATTGTATTTGCTGTTTCCAGTTCCCATATGATTATAACCATTCAGTAAATTGCTTTGGTTTTTGTTATTCACGTTATTTACAGAGCAGAGATACGTGGACACTTTCCTCATAGAAAAGGACTGAATGGAAGCTTTAGTTAATGAGATAATTTCTGGAGAGGAGAAATGTCACCTTTAATTTATCTTTTCTTACATAAACGCAACTCAAGGATAAAAGATTAAGTTAAAAACACTAAAACAGAACTTCTTATTCTTATGTGCCAGAGAGGAAAATGAAATTTGATTTGTTGAGAAACTTTATAGTCTCCTTCCAATTCAGCATTTCTCTTTCTATTTCATGTAGAAGAGCATTACAAACCAGTATTAAAGGCTGGATAAATATTTTAAGTATGATTTAGTCAGGTCTCAGGCACTGGAGATGAAATTTCAGGTAACTCTGAGTCCTAAGACTCCAAATAGATTTCTTAGAATACATTTTTCCTTTACTGTACATAGTCCTATGCTCCCTTTGTGTGATGGGCAAAAGCAACAAGGAAGAAGAGACATTCTCCCCTTTGACTGACTAACTAATCACGTAAAGTATCTACATACTATTAAAACAAATTCCTTCCCAGGTTTCCCCTTTAAAGAAAAATCCCTGGTATGACTGGCAATGCCACTGCAAACTAATGATGAGAAAATAAAAGACTTTACGCTAAGAAATCCTAATTCTACCTCTTCTACTACTATGCTTGTTTAAAGCCTTTATTTTTTAATTTTCCATCTTTAAAATTAATAAAATGAAGATTTATAATATTTTAGATACAATTTCACATCAAAGCCAAGCTTTTACACTTACTGAAAATAAAATAAACCTCAGAATCCTATTTGAGGATCATTACCAGCACTTGTCTGAGACATAGCAAGTGACAAGATTGTTGGCTTCCTTATTTCAGTAGATGAGCAAAATTTAAGCATATAATTGAAATTGTATAACTCTTGACTCTAAATACAAGTTGAAAATCACTCACTGGACAAGATCAAAGTATTCTAAGTTTTAGAAGGGCACAGGGATGACTAAGAAGGCTACTGTCAAGATCAGCTGGTAAGCATGTATCTTAAGGTTCAAGTCTGGGTTCACATTGGTTAAATAAACTGAAGCCCATCATTTCTCAAGCTATCTGTTCAGCTACTTAAGTACCTCAAGTCTTACCTTTAGGGGAATTTTCTACATCCAGTTTTATAGAACTCTGTGCTAACAAAACTAAACCCACATAACATGCCATATGCAGCTAGATACTTTCCTAGACAAAGTGGTAACCTACATCAGTTGTCATGTATGTAAGAAGGTTTATAATGTTTTCTAATGTTTTTCTTCATTCCCATAAAAGATTTGCACAATTTCGAATTGTTCTTGGAGATTTTAATTTTGCTGGTATTCAGCAAGCCAATTTTATCTTGGGACCCATTTACTTCATCACTTTCATCTTTTTCGTGTTCTTTGTCCTGCTGGTAAGAATGACAATATATATATATTCCCCTTTTTGTTCATATTTTTCAGAAAAATATAATTACTAATTCAGAAAAGTTACACTGCTTAGCTATGAGAACACTTTACACTTATTAAGATTGGTATGGATTTCTAGTAATTCAGGTTCTCTAGCCCAGGGTCTAAATGTTTCCAAGTTATCCTATAGAGAACGTGATCACAATTGTTACTATCTGGGTGTTTACTGTGTGCCAAGAATGTGCTAAATCTTTCACACATATAATTTGAATGTCCCAGGTCTCTCCAGTCTGGGACATTTCATACCAGTGGGTATGAATTAGGCCATTAATATTCTGCCCATTTTGCAATGGCTTTTGGCCCTTATAGCTGAAAGCTCACACCTTTGCAATTTTTCGGAGTCCCCCAGGATGGGTCTCTCACATATATTCAGGACAAGTCTATTTGGCCTTCCTAATCAAGGAACCTTGCCTTCCTACTCAATGCTCTGCTACTGTCCTCCATGAACATTTTTTTGTCATGCACAGCAGTTATCCCCTGGTGGTGGGCAAGAGTCCTCACAGTGACAGAGCTGGGCCACAGCAGAAGGTGGAGAGGTGGGCTGGGGGTAAGAATACCCTCTCCACAATTCTGTTTGTGTTATCTGGACATTAGCAGTTGTAAGAGCCCTAGAAAAATTGTGCATTTAAACAGCTTTATAGAATTTTAAAGGGAAAAAAAACCCCTTATGAACATATAATTACATTATTCTGTTTTCTTCTGATATATAATATTAATAATGTATAATATGTATGAGTAGCCAGTTCATATACACTATTTTACATTCTGCTTTTCTCATTTACCATACACCTACTTGCCCATATTTACACACTACACATTTCTCATTCTACTATATTATATATAGTCTGCACAGCCATTATCTCTATAATTGAGCATATGAGATACTTTTAAAATTTAAATATAATTTTACAAATCCCAGCACTTGTCAAAGTCATTAACATTTAAACTAAATTTTTATTTTAATAATTATTTATTTGAATATTTCTCCCCAGAACATGTTCTTGGCAATAATTAATGATACCTATTCTGAAGTAAAAGCTGACTATTCAATAGGCAGAAGCCCAGATTTTGAAGTTGGCAAAATGATTAAAGAGGTATGTCAAACTCTTCTCCTAATCAGAATTCTAAGACCAACCTTAGATGGTTTATACTCTTGTAGTTTGAATAACACTTAAATTCCAAGTGATAGCAGGTTTGGGGCTTTTGTAAGGAGGTGATTTGGGGTTTTTTTGTTTGTTTTGGTCCAGTATTACTCATATTTACATTATTTCACTACTAGGAAAAAATGCTCTCTGGCTTTAAAAATGTGGCCAAAATTATTTCAGAGTTTAATATGTCAAAAGTTATTGATAAAAAACAAATTTCTTATGTATAGCACAGGGAACTATATTCAGTACCCTGTAGTAATGTATAGTGAAAAAAGAATATGAAAGTGAATATATATATATGTATCTCTATATATATGACTGAAACATTATGCTATGCACCAGAAATTGACACACTGTAAACTGATTATACTTCAATAAAAAATAGATAGAAAATGACATTAAAAAATGTTTTTGAGCTATCTACTAAAGGCAAAGCACCACTGGATATTATAAAACTTTCTTCCCTCCAAAAGTTTTCAATTTAGATGCTAGTATTTCTATAAACAATCTGAACTCAGAACTCCATGTGCTTTATCTTCCTCACTTTCTGTTAATGGCAACACTTTTCTCAGTAACCCTGGGCTCGAAAACCTTGAACTTTTTATTCCTTTGTCCCTTATATGGTCTGTTGCCAAGGCTTCTGTGTCAAGTTCATCTCTGTAGATTTTGCTCATATTTGTGGAACTTAAGGACACTTTGAATTCTAACTGCCACCACTACAGCAGGGCCCTCAATACTTAAGTGTTCTAGCCTCTTTTCTGTGCCAGCCCAGTTATGATCACATCACTTCCCTGTTAAAAATTCTTCAAATCTTCCTTGTGCTTGTCAATAAGGCCTAATTCTTTACTCAGGCATTCAAGAGCCTTCTCAAGTTTCAAAGCCCTGACCTATGTTTATTCATTACTGTTTAACTGTACAATTTCTACCTTCTATGCCTCTGTTTACAGCACTGCACCTCCCAGCTAATGTTTTGAGTACAGTGCTGTTTACCATGCTTGCTCTCACTCTCTCCTCTGGGCCTCTGCTCATGTCGTTCCCTGGCCCTCCAGGAATATTCCCTCTGCTCACTCACTGACATTCTATTCTCCCTGACAGGGTAGAGTCTTCTCTGTCCTCTCACACTTACCTCACTTTTGAGTTGTAGCAGAGTCATGGGTGTACCATCTTGCCCATCTCTGCATAACTGTGGCTCTAACCATAGCCCGTTCACACAAAAAAGGTCCTAACAGCTGTGGGGTTAATGGGGCTTAAGAACTCTGTCCAAGAAAAAAAAGAAAACTATTAATATGTTCCCCGATGAGTTTAACTGTGGGTTTTCATCTTTTATCTCTTGATTATGATGTTGGTTATATGCATCAAAGTGTTAACATCCTTAACGTAATAAATGTTAATATTTTTTAAAGATACTTTTTTTTCAAGTTGAAGTGTGATGCCCACTAGAGAATCCTTTCTGCTTTTCCACAAGCAGGCAGAAACCATAAGTAGCAACAAGGTGAGAGGATAATCATAGCATTTGCCTCCACATTTCTTTAGGTCAGCAGTCCCTGGAATCAAGTATTTCCTATTTATTTTGATTAAAAATTGATAATACAGAATATAGTTTTTATGAACTTTTAAACTATTTTAAATTATGTCTAGCGTTACAAAAATGCTCTCGAAAAACTCAAACTAAAGAAATCTCAAAAGGCTGAAGACAAGAAAAGGTGAGATGACTTTCCTTAAATTTTTAACTTACCATTTTAAAGCTCTTAATAGAGATTTACTATAGAATAAAGTTTTCATTGCTAAACAACCACCATTCAATGTGCTGAATCTAAACACACTGTGAAAACACCCAGTAGTACCTCCTAATTTCTGAGTGTCAAGAAACTCTAAGCTAATTTAAAATTAATACAAGGCATGCCATGCCACTCAGAAAAAGCTGTAACAGAAAGCTGGACATGACAGCAAAGTCGCTCTAAAAAGGCAGGAAATGATTTTAGTCTACATTAAATGCATTGTTTTTACACAAAATATTTAAGAATACACTTACATTTGAAACTGAGTCATTTTGGTGTCAAAATCCTTCCCAAACCCAGACCTCTGGCAGTGGGACATAATATAACATTCTTTATAGCTAGAGATATGATACTCCAGAGTATTTATTGATGACGACACTTTCCAAATAATTAGGGTTACCAGAAAGAACAGAAATGCAATTCAAATCCTTAATACAGATCTAGTTGTATTTTATGCTATCATTCCCTTTTTACTATCATATGCCTCTAATTTTTATTTTGTATTCTCAGTATGAAAAGAAAAGATTTGGCTGAACAAGCTAGAAGAGAAGGCTTCGACGAAAAAGTAAGATTTTACTTTTCTCAAAGTGATAGCTTTATTAGACACATGCTTACAAAAAAGTTCGGGTTAAGAACTGAATGATTTGCTTTTTTCAAGTATAGTTGCCACCTCTAAAGTTCTGCTAGAATCTAGATCTTTTCTTGATTAGAACAAATTGTTTGCATTCCAGCTGCTTCTTTTCTTTTACTGGTACTCTCAGCCAGATACCCTGGACCTACAGCTATACTCTCACTGTGTGATTATTACTCAAGGTTTAGTGAGTATACTCTATTGATATAATTGTTCTCTTCTAATCATTAATGTGATAAATCACTTTAATGATTTTTTATATTTCAAAATTATAACATATATTCAACAAATGACTAAACATATATGTATTTAAGAAATAATAATAAAGCAAACCTCCACATACCACTACCACCCAAGTGAAAAAAACAGAACATTGCTCTACTTCTCGTTGTCCACACTCCTCAATAAACTGAGAAAGAGGACAACAGGGTTGGGAGATTGGAATAAGCAAGAACATATACTGGAGTGAGGTTTCTCATTATCAGATAAGGGAGTTACAAAAATGGAAAGGTTGAAGGTTGAAATGAATCTTGTGATGTCAGATTAGAATTGTAGATGTGTATATGTGTGTGTGTGTGAATGTATCTTCTACTTCTGTCCACTGAGAAGGCTAGAAGCAATGACATCCTAGTAGCAATGACACAACTAGTCTCCAGATCTTGGTTTCCAAATACCATTTTCCTCTAAAGGAACCAGGACTCCTTGGAAATAGTTCATTCCAGAACTAGAAAGTACAGGTGCTTGAAGAATGATGGAGATCTGTTAAAAGAACAAAAAGTAAAAAAAAAAAAAAAAAAAAAAAGACAAAAGACAGCTTAAGGGGGCTCCCACTGGCCAAGTCTGGGGATACTTATGCACTATAATGAATATTAATTTAAACCCATTGAGTAAAATAGGATTCTATACTGATCTAAACATATACATGAATAAAAGTCTGAGGAAGACTAGGACATTTCCATACCTCTCCACAAAATACATATTAATTACAAAAAGAAAAGGAATAAAATCAGGGTGGAGAAGTCTAGAAGATACCATCTTAATCAACTTGTACTGGAACAAGTTGAAATCATATGCCACCTAAGAGGATGCTAAAAGGACACAGTATCCCTTGTGTAACATCCCATTAAAAATGTGTAGCATGAAACATCACACAAAAAGAAACTCAGGTACATTCTACAAGATAATTGGCCTTTATTATTCTAAAGTGTCAAGGTCATAAAAGTCAAGGTAAAGCTGAGGAACTACACCAGACTGAATGAGACTAAAAGATATGTACATACAATGTATAATCATGAACTGGATCCTTTTACTCTAAAGGGCATCATTGGGACAATGTGTAAACTTGAATGAGGGACTGAGGATTCAGATGGTAATAATCTATCAATATCAATTTTCTGAGTCTAATGATTGCACTGTGACTATAAAGGAAAATGTCCTTGAATGCAGGAAATATACAGTGAAGTATTCAGGGACCATAAGGTATTTGTGCTGGCAACTTCAAATATTTCAGGGGAAAAGAGTATTTGTATCATTCCTCTAACTTTTCTTTAAGTTTGAGATTCTTTTAAAAAATAAAACTATAATTCAATAAGCCATCTCTGAAATAAGACAATGTAAACTGAAAGATATACTGTGTACCTGGGGAAAACTACCTACAATGAACCTGAGACTTATCTAAGCAAAATTTGAATTTACTTACAAGGAAAAGAAAATAGGCTTATTAGCATAACAATATTCAACACTATAAATCAAGAGAAGAACATTTACAATATATGAAAGGAAAGAAAATGTAAGCCAAGACTTTTTATATCCCACAAAGCTGTGCTTCAAATGTAACGGCTCAAACATCTTCGAACACGTAAGAACTCCGGGAATACTGTTGTATTCCTGAGGATTCTATATGAGAATCATCTTCAGCCAAACAAGAAATAATTTTGGAAATTTCAGAAAAGGAAGAATGGTGAGAGAAGGTATAAAGTACAAAAAAACAAACAACACCACCACCACCTGATTATTTAATATGTAATAGCTAAAAAGTTGAAGAATTATCATTGAGTTAATAATCAAAAAGAATACACTTTAGCACACTTAAGAGCACAGTAGTAGATAATAAGAAAAATACTGTTTTATCAATTTTGAAACCTTTTTTCACATTTTAACATCTCTGAAATCAAGATGTCCCTTACAGTTGACAGTGTGCTGTATTTTAATTGGCAGCACTTTTTCCATAAGTGGTACATAAAATAATGGTATAATGGTCTTACAATAGACTCCATCTCTCAGATACAACAAAATATGCTATTATGATTAAATATACTTGAGGAGTAGAAGGGAAGAAGATGAGGAGGAAGAAATTGAAAGTTAATTTTTTTGTTGAACTTGTTTGGTTCCTTGTTGAAGGGACCAAAGCAAGAAAGAAGACCCAGGATGTATAATAAGATATATGCACAAAGACAAATCACCAAAACAAAAAATATACATTCCTAAAGGAAAGAAGTACCAAAACAAAAAAGAAAACAGAAAATATACCACATGGTAAAAGACTTAAAATATACCTTAAAACAATATGAGGTAACTATGACCAGATATATCTGACATATCAGTAAAAACAAGCTTAATTTACTTAAAAAGAAAAAAAAAATCAGACTGAATCACAAAGCAACACTCAATTCTGTGCTAAAATATATACCTAAAACTTAAAAGCATGAGCAAAGGTATAAAGGCAAGCAAAAGGGGACACAATATTAGTCAAGGTAGAATTCTAGACAAAAAGCTCTAAATGAGATGAGGGTTCTTTATTAAGGCTAAGATCAACTTTAATAGTTAGGATTATCTATGTACCAAGTGCTATAGCATCTATTTCCATAAAGTAAAGACTACTAGACTTATAAGAGGAGAAACAGGCAGGAATACACTAAAAATAGACAACAACAGATCAAGAAAAGGAAAAGGATTAAAAAAAATACAAAACATGAATGAAGTCTTCTTACAGTTATGTCTTAAATGCTGTACTCTCAGGAGATACACCTGTTTTTCAAAAACCCATTCATGAAAATAGATATACTGGGCCACAAAGAAAACCTCAATAAATTCCAAGAAGTAGTTAATACAGAAAAAATTCTATAAAAACGACGTACTGAAGTTTTAAAATAAATTGAAAATGAAAAGATTCTTTAAACAAGAAAAAATTAACATTATATAATTCTTAAAGAGGAAATACAAAATGAAACAGCAGAATTCCTAGAAAAGAAAATAATGAAAACATAGTATAGAAGAATCTATGAAATAGTCAAAGAATACCCAGAGGAAAATTAATAAACTTAAATTTATCAATAAAAATCAAAACACTGAAATTAATTTTAGCATGTGACTCAAAAAGTTAGAAAAGAACAATAAACAGAAAGAAAAAAGATAAAAGTAGAATTAATGAGTTATAAAAAGTAGTATAAGTAAATAAAAAGGCTGGTCTTTTGAAGAGACTAGTGAAAAGAAACCACTAGCCAACGAACAGAGAAAGCAAAAACATAAAAGAAATTACAATAAGGGAAATAATCAAGTAACAGAAGAAATTGTTAAAAATCACTGAAAGAAACTGAAGACGGAAACAAATGGAAAGATATTCTGCACTCAAGGATTAGAAGAATTAATAGTTAAAATATCCATACTACCCAAAGCAATCTACAGAGTCAATGCAATCTCTATCAAAACTTCAATGGCATTTTTCAAAACTTAGAACAAATAATTCTAAAATGTGCACGAAACCACAAAGACCCAGAACAGCCAAAGCAATCTTGAGAAAGAACAACAAAGCTGGAAGCATCATGCTCCCTGATTTCAAACTTATTACAAAGCTAAAGTAATAAAATAATACTGGCATAAAAATAGACATAAAGCAACAGAACAGAATAGAGAGCCCAGAAATATACCCACACATATGTGGTCAATTAGTTTATGACAAAAGAACCAAGAAGACAATGGGTAAAGGGCAGTCTAATAAATAAACGGTCCTGGGAAAACTTGACAGCCACATGCAAAAGAATTAAACTGGACCATTATCTTAACCATATACAAAAATGAGCTCAAAATGGACCTGAATGTAAGACCTAAAACCACAGGACCCTTTTAAAAAAAAATAGGCGGTAACCTCTTTGACATCAGCCTTGACGATAATTTTTTGGATTTAACACGAAAAACAAAGGCAACAAAAGCAAAAATAAACAAGTTGCACTACATCAAACTGAAAAGATTCTGCACAGCACAGGAAACCATCAACAAATGAAAAGGCGACCTAAGGAATGGGAGAAAATATTTGCAAATCACGTATCTTATAAGGGTTTAATAAATAAATGAAAAATATATAAAGAACTTATACAACTCAATAGACAACAAACAATCCAACTGAAAAATGGGCAGAGGATCTGAACAGACATTTTTCAAAAGAAGACACACAAATAGCCAGTAGGTACATGAAAAGGTTCTCAACATCACTAATCATCAGGGAAATGCAAATCAAAACCACAAAGGACTATCACTTTAAATCTGTTAAAATGGGTATCATCAAAAAGACAAGAAATAATAATAAGTCTTAACAAGGATGTGGAGAAAAGGAAATTCTTGTGCACTGTTGGTGGTAATGTAAATTGGTGCAGCCACTATGGAAAACGGTACGGAAGTTCCTCAAAAAATTAAAAATAGAATTACCATAAGATTACCAGCAATTCCATTCCTGGGTATTTATCTGAAGGAAACAAAAACACTAACTTGAAAAGATATCTGTGCCCCATGTTCACTGCAACATTATTTAGAAACACCAAGACATGGAAATAACATAAGTGTCCACTGATGGATGAATGGATAAAGAAAATGAGGTCTCTATATACAATGAAATATTATTAAGTCATAAAAGAGAAGGGAATCCTGCCATTTGCAACAATATGGGATAGACCTTGAGAGCATTATGTTAAGTGAAGTAATTCAGATAGAGCAAGACAAATACTCTATGATCTCATTTATATGTGAAATCTAAACAAACAAACAAAAAGATACAGAGAACAGATTGGTGGATGCCAGAGGCAGGAGTGAATGAAATGGGGGATGGTGGTCAAAAGGGACAAACATCTGTTAAGTTGTTGTGGGGATATAAGTAAGTTGTGGGGATATTATCTACATCATGGTGACTATAGTTAATAATACCTAATTGTGTATGTGAAAGTCGCTGAGAGTAAATCTTAAAAAGTTCTCATCAAAAGAAAAAAGATCTATAACTGTAGTGATGGATGTTAACTAGACTTATTGTGGTGATCATTTCACAATATATATATATATACAATGAATCATTATCTTGTACACCTAAAAAAAATCACTAAGAGACTTTTGTGTATAACTCTACGCAAATAACATTTGAAAACCTGAATGCAATGGATAATTTTTCTAAGATAATAAAATTTATCAAAACTGAATGCAGAAGAGATTTTAAAAAGCTTAAACAAATCCATTCTACAGAAGAAATAGTCATCAAAGAGCTACCTCCAAAATAAATCAAACCCAGATTGTTTCACAAGAGAATTTTACCAGGTTTTTAAGGAATAAATAATTTTAAGCTATTTGAGCGGTTTCAGAGAAAAGAGAAAACAGAAAACTTCCAAATTATTTTTATAAAGCAACTATACAGTGATACTAAAACCAGGCAAAAACTGTACTCCCCCAAAAAACAAATAGAAAAAGAAAATATCATTTATAAATCTTGAAGCAAAAATCCTAAATAAAATATTAGCAACCAGAATCCAAGAAATACATCATGATTCAGAGTTTATCCTAAGAATGGAAAGATGATTCAAAATTATGTAATCAACTAATTAACATAATTTATTCTATTTATAGATCCAAAAAGGAAAATTACATAATTATTTTCCATAGATGTTGGATATTTGGTAAGATTCAACATCTAATCTTCAGGGGAAAAACAAAGCAGAACAGGAATCAATGGACACTTCCTTGATATGATAAAAACAAGGCTATCTCAACGCAAAGCTAGCACCTAACCTAATAGGGAAACATTGGACATGTCAAGGACAAGACAAGGATGTATTTAGAGGGACTGGCCAAAACAATTAAGTAAGAGAAATAAATCAGAAGTACAAGAATTGAAAAGGAAGAGATAAAAATTACCTCTCTTTGAGATACGATTCTTTTGGAAGACTATAATGAAGAATTCTGTCACCAGTTACCAAGACTGCACCACTGGGCAAGGGGAGGGAAGCAGAGCCAGAGCCTGGGAAAGAGCATGTGGGGAGTAGGCCTCACATGGTGGAGGCAACTGGACACAAAGTGGTGGTGGGGGGGCTACATATACTTTACAGGGCTCCAGAAGGTCCAGGATAAATGAGAGAACGTCAAAGAGGGGGTTAGTGGAAACGTGGATAATCCCGTATAGTGGTGATAGGGAAGAGAAGGCACAAGTACAATGATCCCAAATCATGCAGACAAAAACGCAGCACGTGCAGCCCAGCAGAGGGCCCCATAGGTGTCTCCGGAGATTACAGATCTTAGATCCTGTAGTGGTGGCCCTGGGATGCCTCTCCCAGCCACCCCACTGCTGGTGGCTCAGGGCAGAAGTCCCTCCATTAGAGTCACAACGGGAAGAGGCACCTTCGAGGTCAGAGAACCAATGTCATGTGGCATCAGCTTCGCAGGGTCTATGCTTTTAGAAACACACTTTCTAGAAAGCAGCCTTTCTCTGAAGTTTTTAAGGTATACAATGAACTGAAAAATTATGACAAAAAGAAAGAGATTAAGTAAAATAGTAGGAAAAATAATTTATATAAACAGTCATGTCATATATGCGAACACCAAGTAGGTCATTAAAAATTCTAATAGAAGGATCTATTTATAGTAGCAACAAAACAGAAAGTGCCCAGGAATTAAAGATGTTTAATGTTTAAAACTGAGATAAGGAAAAATTTAAAACATTCCTTAAAAACAAAAACACACTTGACCAAATGACATACTAGCTACATGTGTCAGTCAGAGCCTAGTCAGGAAAATGTAAACCACATTATGTATTTCAAACAAAGAAAAATTATTACGAAGAACTGGTTACATAGGTATTGGAAGACAGAAAAAGTAAAGAGCTGCTACTCTACCTATGAGGAAAAAGGTATCACTATCCTATGAATGTCAAGAAAGAAAAAGTGATGGTTGAGATGGGTTTTTTGAAGGGTGAATAAAGTTTACCAGGCATAGTCTATTCAACCCATATTATTAAGGCATCCATATTATAATAGACCTGGTCATTTAGAAACGGTTGTGGGGCCCACAGCTTTAACTGCTTATGAGTAAATATGCCAAAACATGGGTGCTGTCATGTGGGCAAAATAAAACTAGAAAGATTGAAAACCATCCTTTCCTACTTTGGATATGTTAGTTTAAATATGTTGATTTAAAGACAAACACCGTCTGATATGGCACAGTTTCTCTGACCAGAACAGCAATCATTTATCACATAAACAACATTTGAACTTAGGCACCACCATTCTCTCTGAGGAAGGTAATGAGAACCCTTACACAGAGATCCACTTTGCTACCTAGTGTTACTGCTGAAGCAGGGCAGTACCATACTCATTTACTGAAAATTCTTTGAATCATATCTGGGTACACTGTCTGCTTTTCCTCTTTTCCTAGGGCTATCCCTATTTTCCACAACATACATGGCATTTTTTTCTAAAGCTAAGGACTCTTTAGGATCAGGGAAGGATGCAGCAAGAATTCTCTGGTATGAGGAATTTATTTTGGGGGATGTGGACAGATTTAAGTACATAGATTGATGCAGTAATTATTATGAAAAGGAGATGGGTTATTGTTAGTGCAGGAGTCTGGCTGAGAAGCAACTGGGAGGGTAAATAATACCCCCAGAAGTACTTTGAAGTACACTTGCTTCATTGAAGAACAGAAGTACAGAAAAGAACACCTCGGCTTTCGCCAAGTGAAGAATGGAGAAAGACAGGAAAAAGAAACTCAGCTGGAGATGCAGAGGGGAAGAGGCAGTGAAATGAGAATAAGCTGATGTTTATAACTTAAAAATCCCCTAACTCTGCTAAACCGTTTTAACACCAGGTCCTCATAAGTGACTGCTGATGCATAGGTCCAAAAACCAGGCAGAGCAAAAAGCCAGCAGGGCTCAAAATCACAGCCCTGGAGAGTAAAGAACAGTTTAAAATTCTCAACCCTGTGATGCTTGTGTGCCATAGACCTGAAACAGAGAAAAATTTAAAGGTTGCAGCTTATTATGCTTTTCCTCTAACTTGACAGGAGATTCAAAGTGCAGAGCAGATGAAAAAATGGAAAGAGAGGCTTGAGAAAAAATATTACTCTACAGAAATTCAAGACGACTACCAGCCAGTCACTCAACAAGAATTTCGAGAGTAAGCATTTGTTCTAACCAGGGCACTATGGAATTCATGATATGGAGATTGGGGACACCCCACCATTTTCCTGAAACCAGAATCTTATTGTGTTAAGATGCCACTTTTTTCAACTTTTTACCCAGCTTTAAAATTACACAGAAAACACAAGACTCCATTTGTTTAAATTAAGGTCAGAGTGAGACCAATTGCTTTCGTCCTTACATCTCTAAAAAGGAATTGACATTTATACTTGATATGCACAGCAGGTACTGTGCTCCACACAGCTTTAGAATATTAGATCCATAACTGGCCATACTGGCATGTCTTTGGAGTTTAAAATACTATCTTCCCACTCAAAGCATTTCACAATAGGTAGTAATAACCTGCTGTCTCTATGTACAAAATTGTTAATGACTCAGTGTCTATTTCCTTCTAATTATCCTCTAGCCTCTTTTTATATGCTGTGGAGCTGGAGAAGGAATTACACTACGTCAGTTTAAAACTAAACCGAGTGATGAGAAAGGTTTCAGCTCTACAATACTGAACCAAGTGGAGGTGAGACTCTATGATGCAGTCACTGAGCATCTCTAATGATTTATACCTGTACCGAATTATTTCCTTAACTTGTCCCCATTTCAGGTACACTTTACATTTTTTTTTAAATGGAGAAACTGGGAACTGAACCCAGGACCTCATGTATGCTAAGCATGTGCTCCACCACTGAGCTATACTCACCCCCTTCAGGTATACTTTAAAAGCACAAAACCACCTATTATCAAGCTATCATCAGGGTCAAGGACAATGACCAAATAATTTCCAGGAATGGGACTCAACATACAATCCATGCATATTACAACATGCCTCCTGAATATAAACACACTGGTACAAACAAAGAATTTTATAATGAGATTTATTATTAAATTCTAGGAATGTGAATGGAAAGGATAAAATAATACTGCTTTTAGTTCTTCGGGCAGGTCTCTATTTAATAGTTTAGTAAGTAGGTAAAGACACTTTTCTCAGTGTTACACGAAGTATAAGAACTGCTAGTGTTCTCGTCGTGTACCATGTTCTAACTTGGCCAAAGTTAAATTAGTAAATACTCAGGATCCTAGAAAACCATTAAATAAGACCCCAAGTGAAATAATCACACCTCTATTTTGCTCAATTGGAAATTTCCTGGAAAAAGGCAAAGTATAAAAGGACAAACTTTGCAACCACCTACAGAAATTTCACTAGTATCTACAAACTGGAAATTCATCTAGACAGTTTCTAAAGTAACACATTTAAAGTTTCCCAAAAGTGCTCCCTCAACTACTTTAAAAGTAAAATATACTCTAAAAAATAAAATAAAAGAGCAAGGTAGGAGTACCTTGTAAGTCACAAATTAGTGCAAATTAGAGTGCTGCAAAAGCCCTGTTTGGATGGTTGGAACGTTGTGGATGGCTGGCATTTTGGAAACTGGAAATAAACTCTTCTAAATTTTTTACGTTACATGAACCCTCACAGAGGAGCCATATGTTCTCCCAGCCCAAGCAACACCATTTGACCACAGCACTTAACTTCCACATTGGACCATAAAACATGAATAAAGGAATTTTTAAATATACTCACCTTCCTCAAGCCAAACTATTCTCTTAGAGACTGTATGTCAAGTTTTCTTAATAGGATAAATCAGTGCAACAAGAAATGCTTCTAGTCCCTCTGAATCTTCTCCCTAGATTTCCACAGAGAATCAACAACATGGCCTTTCCTTGTCTTTCTTCCTAGAGCTGTAGCCAGCCAAGTGGTTTTGTAACCCTGTTGTCCCCCAACATGGTCCCTGGTTGGGGTAATCCAAACAAAGCTTAAGAACATTAAGGCAAGGGAACACTTGAGGTCTTGTTTTTTTCCTTTTTAACATCTAATAAAAAACAAACAGACAAAAAAACATTTACAATGACTTAGAACATTAAAGTTCTTTTATTACAAAAGTCTATACAATGAAGTGCAGACACCGCAATGCAATTATACTGGTGGTCATATATATATATCTATATATTAATTTGTATATAGATATACAGCTTTTATTTGTACCAAAGTAAAACTATCACAAACTGTCTAATTCTACCACTTAACTGCTGAACTATGACACAGAATACTGTCACATAGCATAAGTGCTGCCATGCCACTTTTATCTATTCTACTTGCAGCCAAACATTAACAGCGAATAACCAACATCATGAAGCAGCTGTTAATTCTAAAATGAAACCAGTCAGGCCACTGACTTATAAAAATACGGTACTCATATAGATTTAGCATTATAAAGAAGGAATATATTATTTAAAACATTTAAATAGTGCATATGGACACTTCTGCATGTGGTATATAAAATAAAACATTCATATAAAACAATATACAGTGTACATTAAATCAGATGTTTGGATATACTCCTGTCTGGAGACTGAAAGAAATTAACTAAATGTACACTGCATGATGAATTCAAATCAAAGTGGTAACATCTTTTGGTGTTTTCAATTTCACTTTTTTAGGTATACATTATGAATAACCTAGCTATATCAAAAGGAAACCACACGAAACGGGCTGGATTTAGTGCTTTATTTCCCAACTGCACGTTCACTACCAAGGAATACTCCCTCCGCCCACCCCCCCCAAAAAAAGGCATTGCACACATAGGTAAAATGTGAAGTACTAGAAATGCTACCTATTATCAAGCTACTTCATGTGCTTACTATGTAATAGTGCCAGAAGTCTGAGGTCCATGCTTCCCTCACCTTATTAAAAGATGTTGCAAAAGTCCATTTTTGTATGGGACAAATTACAAACATTAGCTAGTTAAGAAAACCATGCATGAATCACTGCATGCAAAACGTGGGCACAAAGTGAAACACTCATCAATCCAAAAAAGCACCAGGAAAATAATTACACTTAGATTAAGCCTGACTAGATTATGCTGTTAATGACTATTATATTGTTAGCACAAATAAAGTCACCATTCTATGAAAATAATTAGCAGAATTATACCAGGAAGGAACCTGAAGAAAAGCCATGCAAAACCAAAGAAAAAAAGATATGCTTAGAGTATATGACAAGGGGCATACCACTTTACATCTTGTAGCCAGCTGCTTTAAACAGCATGTGACAGAGCAAAAGGTGGTCCCTTTAGAGGATGTTTTCCTTATGGATTTTGCTTTCTTTAAAAATTAAAAAGGAAAAATAATGATGCAACCCCCTGAAGGTACATTTAAAAATGCAGTGGTATAGCCCTTGTTAAAAATAGATTTACTTCAAGCATAATGATTCTTTTGCCAATTTAAGCCCATGTGATTGAACACACAAATCTGAGCACCATCAGAGTTCCCACATACTGACATGGCTATTTTATCACATTATCTGGAGGTGGTTGGGGCGGAGTGGGGTGGGGATGGACACAGGCTCTAATCCAGACAAATCACATCATCACCAGCTGATAAAATATAACTGAGGAAATAAACAGTAACTTAAGTCCCAAAGGCAGCATGTGATATGATTCAGTTCTGTGTGTGGTATGCGTTTTCACTACACTAATAAGCAAGGTCACTTTTTGGTCTACCCACTGTTATCTTCATCCAGGAGCTATGTGACCAATACTTTGCGCAATTTTGCTAACATACTACCTGTGAGAAAGTGTCACTTTGGGAATTAAACAGAAACATGTTCCACAGTAGGACTTGAAATTTCAGTTGATTTTGGTTTTCTAGGAAAACACAGAACATAGTTGCATATGTGCACATTTATAGGCTTTTCTTTCAAATTTCCAGTCATTCTGCAAGAAAAAGGCAACCGAAGAATTCAATGTGAAGATTTTCCTCTCAATTTTCTTGAGTAATGAAAAACAAAACAATAAAGTTGGTAATAACAAAAAGCTTGTATATCCAAAGTTCTTGAAATTGAAAAGATAAAATATTAGTCTTTCACTAACCAGATGTATCTGTAGTACAAAACAATGAAGAAAAGTGGATGTTTAGATAGAGACAGTCTGTGGTTAATATGAAACATCGCACTCCCTAGAAAGGGTCTACTTACCCTCCCATCACTTCTCTAGTGGTACCACAACCAAGTACAAAATGAGACTTTCTGAGTGTCTGACAAAATGAACTGAAGTACCAGGCAAGAACACACGATGATAGCTTCAGGGAATACAATTGGTTTTACGATGTTTTCTAGGAGCATATTTTATATGGATTTTGAAGAATCTTGTTTGCTGATCAGAACTTCAAGAAGCCTAAGCTTGGCTTTAATTTTCTTGTACTCCCTATACTCCTCAAGCACTGGAACACGATCCTCTTTCTGGGCATTCCTAGGGGAGAAATAAAATCTGCAATAATCTAAAGATCACCTGGAAAATAAAGTCCCAGAAGTTGTCCTAATGTGAGACACAATATTACCCAATATAAGCTCAAATAAAAAACTGCTCTGCACTGAGTCAACTGTGCATTGTCCATTTAGGATGACCCTGAAATATTTTATCAGATGTTGTTTACTCCAGCTCTGACTTATTCTTCCCATTAATAGTAGGGCTTCAGAGTATAAAGGAATGTTTTCTACTCTTATCCTTATATGCACAATTTATTTCTATTCTTATATACTCCTTTATTTTAACATATGGACACTTGTGAGTTTAAGAAGAAAAAGGACTCAATTCTGTGATGCTCAACAAACCTTCCATTTTGTTGGTAAAATGCTTCTTCAAATTCCCGTAATGTTTTACGTAGTTTCTTTTTTTCAGCTCTGGCTTTCCAAAGTTGTTCCAGTAATTCAGGCCTAAAATTGAAATGGGAAGAAAACATTATTTGAAAGGGCACTTTCAATTCATTATGTTCCTAACAGTGTTTCTAATCCCAGTTGCAAAATAAAGTCAGCTGGGGAGATTTTAGAATACACCAATGTCTAAGCTCCAGCGTAGAGCAACTAAATCAGAATAGCTGTAGGTAAGGGCTTTGCATGTGTACTTAAACAAAACAAAAAACGAAACTTCCCAAAGTTGGTCCTAAAGTGAAGACAGGGCCAAGAAATAAAGTCATAGGCCACATTAGGTAAAGAAGCTGATAGAGCACAAACTGACAGGTAACTCTCAGCTGGTTCTGGCACTTTGTTAGGCATCAAATGTAGGGTTTTAGGTTTTTTTAATTTTTAAAACACACTAATGTTCAATAAAGAAAATGTTAATGACAACATGTATATATAATCATACTTTTAAAAAAGGGTGTATTTCTTGAGTATTCATTCTCTCCAACTGTTCAATTATTTAACATTGAATTTTTTTGTATATAAATTTTACTACACAAATAGACTAAAATCATAAACCAGCAGACATACATAGAAGCTGCTCGAGTACTTGATAATCGGAGATCTAGAGCCAATTTTTCTTGATTTTCTTCAACATCAGATTCTGAGTTTTCCAATGAAGACTGTGCCTGTTCAGCAGTTTTCAAGATATCAGTTAACTCAGAGGACAAACTAACACCATCTTCTTCTTCTTCCTAAAAAGATATCCAAACAGAGAATCACACATATAAGGACTTTTCACTTTTCCTTTAGGAAAGAGATCAGAGAATGATTTTTCTTAAGGATTACCTTGATTTCTTCAAAAAAATGTGCAGTTTCTCCTTCTATGATTGGCTGTAACATCTGACCCCTTCGCTTGGTGGATGGAGATCCCTATAATAATAAACATACAAATGGGTTACATTGTACGTATTTAAAGTGTTCAGTGAAGACTCCCTTTACTATTGCATTAAAAGTTTAACAGATCTTAAACTGTGGTTTCAAAATCCTAGACATGTGCTTTAAAAATTTTTAGGAATTCCTTACTAAATTTATTTTTGCTTGTTATGTATGCATAAGAATGATAAATGATTAATTTACGTCTAGGTTATTCTAAAAGAGTTCATTCAATAAATGTTTTTAACATTCTAAGTAATAAAAAAGTATTACATGTAATTGAACTGAGAGCATTTTTCTTTTTAACAATAGCTATCAACTTTTTTGGTCTGAGGACCCCTTTTGCTCCTTTTAAAAAAAATAACAGCTTCATTAAGATGTAATTCATTTCCATAAAATTCACTCATTTAAAGTGCACAATTTAGTGATTTTTAGTGTATTCATAAAGTTGTGCAACCATCACCACTATCTAATTCTAGAACATTTCATCACCACTAAAAGAAACCCTATACTCACAAGGCCTCTCTCCCCAGCCCATGGCAAACACCTGTATACTTCCTCTCTATGGGCTGGCCTATTCTAGATACTTCATATAAATGAAATCATACAATATGTGGCCTTTTGTGTCTGGCTTTCCTCACTTAGCATAAATGTTTTGAGGTTTATCCACATTATAGTGTGTACCAGTACTTCATCCCTTTGTATGCCTGAATCATATTCCATTACATGAATATGCCTCATTTTGTTTATTCATCAGTTGGCTGGACATCTACCTGGACTGTTTCTGCATTTTGGCTATTTGAGTAATGCTGCTCTGAACACTCATGAACAAGCTTTTGTGTGGACATGGGTTTTCAATTCTCTTGGGCATATACCTACAAGGAGAAGTGCTAGGTCACATGGTAACTCTCTGTTTAAGCTTTTGAGGAACTGCTAGCACCATTTGTTGGTAAAAAGATTTTTCCCTATTGTCTTGGTTTAACTTTTAGACCTCACATTTCTCTTTCTGATAGTTATAATTAGGGGTCCATAAGATCTAAAAATGCTTCCAACAGACTCAGTCCTTAAAAACAAACCTATGGAATTCCAAAATGGTTTTCATAAAGAAATTCAGGCTATTTGTACCATTATGGAATTATGGAAATGTCAGTGACACACAAAAATACCTTGCAATCAAAAGATAAAATCTGTATTAAATAAACTATCATATGTGTGAAAGAGTATAAACCATACAGGATTCATTGTTCAAAGAAGATTGATTATATCTAAACAAAGTGGTGTTGAGAGAGGACCAGCTAAAAAAAATGGCCAGTTAAAAAAGAATGTTTATAAAAGGACTAAATAAAAAGTGCTCAGAAGGGGTGAGGTGGTAGCTCAGTGGCAGAGGGCTTGCTCAGTATGCACAGGGTCCTGGGTTCAATCCTCAGCACCTCCATTAAAAAAACCTAAAAAAACCTAATTACTTCCCCCCTCCAAAACAAAAACAAAAAACTCAAAACAAAAAGTGCTCAGAAGGCTACAGTGAACCTTCTAATGAGTAGTCAGGCAGTCAAAGCCTATAGGGAACCCCTATTCAAGAGGCTATCAACATAAAAATGGCCTGCAAGCTTAAGCAAATGAAAAGCTCCAGAAAATTAATTCCTAGAAGATGATGCAGAAGGGGTTACATGCTACTTTCTATGTGAGTCTGAAATTTAGAGCCATACTATCTAATGGTTAATTTGGGAATAGCATTTAATATGTACGTTAAGAATTAGTTTTCATTTTTCTCAAAAAATGCATACAAATATGAATAAACATTATTTTACTAGAGTCTTCTCATTTAAAAAGATGAACTGAAAAAAATCAGTTTATATTATTGTACAATTAAATGAACATCATCATGATGACCTTCACAAAACTGATGTATTTTTAAAGACATGAATTTAAATGGACAGAAATTAGGCAAGGGTCTGAAATAATGGGTTTTTAATCCTACACATGGGTGACCCTGGACACATCACTCCTGAGTCTCAGTTTCATCATCTGTGAAATGAGGCTATTATCTTCTACCTGTTGTGACTTGACTTGTCAGGATTTAATGACATAATCACAGATAAAAATGCTTATAAAAGTTCCTGGGAGATAGTATTAGGCACTTATAATTAATTTCCTACTCTTTTAAAAGCAGTGACCTCACCTTAAATATACAATTCTTGTTACCTTGGCTATGTATTTCTCATAATAATTTTTTTTTAAGAGCAGGTCTTGGTAAAATGAACTAGATGAATACTCGCATGTTTTACTTACAAGGACAGGAGTGATGCTAGCTCTTGTCAGCATCTGTTTTACAAGTCTGTATCTATCATAGAGAGGTTTAACAATGTGCCTTTCTTCCCTGGTCACCTGAAGCAAGAAAAATGGAAATCACCTAGTCATCAGAAATCTAAAATTTCTAAAACACTGAGCAAGATAACTTTCCCTTCAACTTTTAAAAAATTATTTTAAATAAGTAGGCAATCTCCCAAATGTAGGAAACAATGTTCTATGAAATGGCTCTGAAGATATGGGCCACAAAAGTGATTCATGCTCTTTAAAATAGAAAATCAAATCTTTTTAGCAAGAGAGACATTACCGGCCTTCCATGTTGACTTTCATAATAAAGAAGACTTTTCTGGAGAGAAGTTTTCTCTTCTACCAAATGATCTTTTGTCATTTTCTAGAATAAAAAACCAAAAAACAAAAAACAAAAAAAACCCTCCCATTAGCAGCATCATTCTCTTCACCCTCACAATGTAAATAATTAGGCTGAAAGGGCAGTCCATTACCACTCTAGCTTAGGTTAGTAAGAATGCATCTTTTGCTTATGAATTTGCAGGCAACATTTTTCAGTCTCCTGTAGCATCACATCTGATCTTCTAGTAACTACGTACCAACCACCTTTGGTGGTCTGATTTATATTTCATCTGAATAAGTTATGAATACCAGAGCTTAGAGATAGTGGGTAAGTTACCCTATTTTTGTTCAACAACCTAATCTGTAAAATGGGGGATACTTCACCTACCTTACAGAGTTCTAATGAGGACTAAATGAGTTATTATGTTGTAAAGGTATTTACGACAGTGCCTATTCAGAACACAATAAGCAAAATAAATGCCTATTATTTCAATTTTGCACATAATTTTTAGCGTTATCACTATAAATTTGTGTGTACACACAGACACACACAAAAAACATGCATACACAAGTCTTAAAACCTGGTAATTCTCCTATACTATTAAGAAAATCTGGCAGTATAGCAAAAAGATCCTGAAAAAAGCTCAACAATGTCGATTTGTGACCTCAGACTTCTACTCTATGACCTCCGTTTCCCCTCATCTGGCACTTTCTTTATACTGAAAATAAGATACCCTTCTCACATCTCTTAGCACTCTAATGGTAGTAGGCAGGAATCTCAAATTTCTTTGCTTATAACTCCTTCCCCCTTTGCTCCACAGCATCATCTTTTAACATCCCAATGAATCAATGTACCACGAGATACACTTTAACTCAAATAAACTCTCCACTTATCTCTAGGACACCGTTTCTCACCAGTATCAAAATTAGAGGTTAAAAAAAAATCACTTGATATCTTCCTATAACAAATATTTTAGATTATGTACGTGTAGTAGAGGATAGCTGGGTGTAGACTCTTTAAAACACTGTGATTTCAGCCTCAGGCTTGAACCTTAAACCTAGGAGAATGAATTTCAATAAGCCTAAGTCAACCTAAATCCAAAGGAAAGGAGGCAGGGAGAAGAGGAGGGTGGTATAACATAAAACCAAAACCAAGAAAAACTGGAGAAGGGAGCGACTAGACTTTCTAATCCAGCTCTGTTTGAAGCGAGAAAGATTCTAATATTTAGATCATAAGGGGTACTCTTTTATCAAGATAGAAATGCGTATCAGTATTCATCATTGTCTGGATAAAAGTTCACCTGAGACCATCTACCTCTGTACTCTCCCAGCAAATACTATCTGATACAAGATCTTGGTTGCCAAGTGCTTTGACCAGGACTGTCCTAGGCATAAGTTTTACTGAGTAATGGTTCTTCAACAAAATTCAGTTAATCCTCAAAACCACAATGTGTTAGTGTTTTAATGGGCATAATCATATCCATATAAGTCAATGGCTGTTGAAGGGACTCAGTGGCAGAATGAGCATAACATAATCAGCCAGGAACTGGCATAAGTTAAGAGCTCAATACATATAACTATTAAGATACAAGGCCAGGATTCAAACTCAGGTATCTTTCATGCTCTTAACATACTCATCTTGCTAATTACCTCCAACAGAAATGAACAGATTGCATTCTAGGTTTTTTTAGTTTTATTATGACTCAGGTACTTCTGTTGTGCTGATAATAATCATGTTTCTGTATCAGAAGAATACCTAGACATCTTTATGCCACTATCATAATTATTTCAGGGATTCTAAAGGCTAGTTGCAAAAACTATAGCTCAAGATTACTTTGATATCTTCTGGAAGACATCTCTCAACACGTTTTTCTTTCAGTCTTTTCAGAATAAGTTCAACTGTTGCTTCCTTAGATGGCTTCTTCTCTTTCTGTATGATCCTGGATTCATCTTCATTCTCTTCATCTTCATGGTCTAGAGAAGAGCCAAAGCTTTTTGGAAGAGTGTTACTACGTGGACGTGTCTGAGGTACAAATTCTCCATCAGAGCTTTTGTGTTTTGCATCTACATTTCAGAACCAAGAAGACAGATCAGTAATACTGATTTTAGTTAAAATACAACTAGGTCAAAAGAGATGCGAGATGTGCAAAAGTAAAGTATGTATCAACAATATACAAGGGTCAGATACTTCAAGGTCACATGAAATATTTATATACAGCAAGAGAACTATACTGTTTTTCTTTCAACCAATATTCACAGAAAACTTACTGAAGTAAGGTGCTCTGATAAGCATACAGTAGTAAACAGACATGGTCCCTGTTTTCACAGAGCATATATTCAGGAAGTAAAAAACAAAAACTAAGCAATCAGATTCAGAAACAAAATAATTTCGAAGAGTGCTAAATGCTTTATAGCACTTTTTACCTATTTTTTTTTTATTTTTGGGGGGGAGGTAATTAGATTTAGTTATTTATTTAGTTTTGGAGGAGGTACTGGGGATTGAACTCAGGACCTTGTGCATGCTAAGCATGCATTCTACCACTTGAGCTATACCCTCCTCCCATAGCACTTTTATCTTTATATCTTCTTTACAGAAGAGAAAATAGAATGATGCCACAATGTTAAAGGAGTGTGCTTTGTGGAAAAGCAACTACTTTGGATGGAATTGACCAAGAAGGCCTTTCTAAGATGGTGACATCCTAGTTGAACATGGAATAAAAAGGAGCTAATCTAGCAAAGAAGATTTAGGGGAAGAGCATTCCCCACCAACTGAGGCAATAGCCAGGGCAAGGGCCCTAAACAGTGACATGTTTAAGGAAGAGAAAATGAGAGAGGAAAGGGATAAAATGGGCAAAGGACAGAATATAAAAGGCCTTGAAAGCCAGGGTAAGGAGTTTGGACTTTACTCTAAGTGGGTAAGGGAAGCCCACTAAAGGGCTATGAACAAGATAGTAACACAGTTTTTTTAAAAAAGATAATTCTGGTAACCATGCAGAGAATACACTGTAGGGCAACAGAGTGGAAGAAAATTGGGAAACTAGTTAGTAGGCTAATAATTTAATGACAACCATTAGTAATACATTCAAGGTAATGATTTTCACCAATGACTGGAAACTGGTATTAAACAAGGAAATTTTTAACAATTGTAGAGGAAAATTCTAAGTAGTTGGAGAACTTATTTAGCCACAAGAATGTAAACTCAATGACAATAAGGACCCTGTTTGTCTTGTTCACTGATACAACCTCAGACGTCTTCAAGTACTTGGTACTTACATACTAAAATTTTTGCTGAATAAATTCAAAGGAATAAACCAAAATGTGATGCTCCAGATTACAAACCCATACTTGGTAAAGATGATTTTAAAAATATTAACAATTATTAAAAAGTGTACTCATTGAACACCCACAAAGTAAATATACCTTAGCAACTGCTGTAACTCCAGTAACACAAGACCTAGTTTGTAATTCAAGATGGCTTACAATTCAGTCTTTGTAGTATACATAGTTGATCATGATTAGATATTCCTAATCTTGGATGAAATGCCAACCAAAAATCCTTAATAACCAGAAAACTCAGAACTGCTTAATAGTTTAAATATATTCCAGATAAACTTCATAATGTAATACCATCTGTGAATATACAATCTGGAGCACCTTTCAAAAGACTATTACTAATAAAAGCACAGAAAATACATTTGGAAGAATATAATACAGTATTGCAACTTTGACCATAAGTAATAAAAGAACAAAGGAAATACTAATTTTTGCCAGAGTCCAATGTTTAAAATTATTAAAAATTATACAACTCTCAGACATATTATTATAAAGAATATTTTAAAATGCAAATATATTAGAAAAGCGGCACATTTCATACCTTTAATTTGCTTCCGCAGTTTGGTAAGCTCTGTCATCCATTTTAATACCTTTGGATTGGCTGTAATATCACTGTAGGAGGGCTGAAAAATTAAGAATATAGAATCACTGAATAGGCACTCATCAACCCCTACTCTCTCAGCTTCCAGGTGTTTCAGCTGCAGACTGTGCGAAGTTCCTCTCTGGGAATTTGAATTTGCCCAAAGGAGCTGCCTGGCCCATCAACCCCTCCTCTGGAGCAGCCCACACCCATGACTGGCTGATGTGGAATTAAAAAGGCCTGGCCCCCTCGTCTCAATTCAGATCAATCCTGAACAGCCATCCTAGCTTGAGACCCTGTGGAATCCTGCTGAGGCTTCGAATGAAACTGTATCAGAGGTCTACTTTCTCCTCTACTCAACTCTGCTGGCCTCACTCCTTACCGCTATTGTTCCCCCTAAACACTCCCCCAGAAATCGCATGCACTGAAATCTGTTTCAGAATGTTCTCCAGATAATCCAACCTAAGACAACTCTATGACAATAAATCTACTCATAGATGACACTGTCATTCATAAAGCTAATATTTTAACAAATTTGTTAATACCACAATAAAATTAAGATGAGAAATTCTAAAAGTAGAAACAGAACCATTAAAACCTCTGTGGGTAAGCAATGGTTATTTTAATTTATGCACAAAGAGTATTTTACAGTTCCAACAGCAGGGATTTCGCTCAATCCTCATCTCATCTTACTTTAAGTAGAAAGGGCAAGATAAGTAAAGCTCTCTTGGAGTAGGGTCCAGCAACTGCCAGAAGCCAGATTTTAATGTCTTCTGTTTCCAAGTACACGGCTTTTCCCACTTCACGTGTTCTAGTTATTAAATACCTCACCCTTCCACCCCAACCCACCACCAATCTAGGAATTTGTGGTTTTTGAGAGAGCAGAAATAGCATTAAAGTGTGTAAATGTAAAATATTTGCTTTAAAAATTCTATAAGCTGTTTTGCCAATGGAAATGTAAAGATGTAATGGTGCACTAGAAAGAATCCTGGTCTGGAATCAGGAGACTAATGATCTATATAATCTCAGATCTATATGATCACTACTTCTCTGGGCATCTCAGATTCATTGTCTCTCCCAGGAAACAGACTAATGCATTCCCAAGTACGTCCTCCCAGTTCCAAAAGATTTACCTCACAACAGGCAATGCTACAAACTTACCTTGCTATTTCTTTCCCTTTCAAACTGTTCCTCAAATTGTCTGATTTTTTTCTGAAGTTTCTTTACCAACTGATATGGTGTTCTGTCTTCTCTTTTTTCATCTTTTGAACTAAAAGATGATCTTCGAATCCTGAATTAAAACAAGAGGCAAACAGTTAAATTTTCCAGTTATCAACATCGTATCTCTTATTACCCTGACATAACACGATAGTATTACCAAGAACTATATCTTTAAAGTGAAATTAAATCCCTAACACTAAAGAACAGGTAATAAAAAGAAACTTAAATTATAATTTAACAGACCACAAAATTAGCTAACACAAGAGGGGATGAAAACACTCTATAATCACTCAGAAGTTGTTTGGGCAAAGGCAGAGAAGAAACAAAGACACCACCTAGCAGCTCAGAGCTCTTTTGGTGTTCAAACAGTGAAGACAAGATGTTAACATTCAGAACCAATATAATTTCAAGTTTTGACAACAAAAATATTTGAGATTGGTGAACTCCACTTGTGGCTCCCCTTCCAGAGTTCTATGTATCAGTCATGAATGAATAAATACACCATGGGGAAAAGACTATTTGAGAGCAAACCCCAAATATCTCCATGAATTCAGAATTTAGGGGCCCCCACAATGAAAAATTGTAAAAGCGTCTTCATGAAATTGGGGAGAAAGCTGTCAACTTCAGGTATGGAGGATTAAAATTTCTCAAAGGACCCAGGTATGTAAGAGGAGTCACCTCTCATAAGAACATTAAAGTCATATACCTAGCAAAAGAAAGTGCTTTAGATGAGGAATCCAACGTTTCTGGATCATGGAGGAAACGCTGGCTTTGCCCAAAATCTAAACTACGGTGTGATAATACTGGAGGACAATCCTCTTCCAAAGGGTGATGATTCATTCTTCCAGCTTGTGGAGAGAGCTGAGCTTCTCCAGACTCAGAGTCTTCCTGCCAAGACTTAAAAGCAGGAAATGGCTCTGCAAAACAAACACAAAGAATAGTACCATGGGTCTCTTGGTTCCACATGGAAAAAAAGTCACAATATTAGCTATATGTTCTTTAAATCTTTATCATTATGTAGTAGTTCCTGTAACGTTTATGGCATACTAGGATCTTCATAAAGTCTACTGTAGTTTTTTTAAAACTGTCTGAGCTTCATTTTTCAACCCAGAGTTCTAATTTCACATAAGGAGTTATACTTTAAAATTTCTGAACCCAGTCACAAAGAAAGAAGGGACACTGTCAAGCTCTTTAAAATTCTACTAAACATTATTCTTCAAGTAGGGGAAAGTCTTCATGTAGAAAGTGTGGACACTCAGCAGCCCTTAGTTAGGAATTAAACTTACCCAAATGCTACCAGGTGAATAAACCGTCCCTCCCTGTCAAGTGGCTTTGTGAGGAAGTGGAAGCTATTCTGCATGCCAAACAGAACACTCACCAAAGGAGCACTTGAATTCCAAAAGAATTCTAGTATTTCCAAACAAGCAGCTAACTCACCTGACAGTTTCTGCCTCTAACATTAAACTGCAGTGGTTATTTTCTGTTACAGGATTCCTGTATATAATATGCATTTTAATAATTAAACACCCAACAGTATTACCAAGACAAAACTTGATAGCCTTCTTAATACGCACATTTATTTGATTGGAGTTATCCTATATGTTCTCAAATGAACCCATGTTAAGATATTTGATGTCTCTGAACAAATAAGGTTTGATTACATACAGAACACATACAGATAAACACAGAATCCACAAATATACTCCAAATACAAACTTATCTTCAAGCATCACTGGAGTCGAGGGGCGGGGAGGAACTTTTCCATCTACACATTAACTTTATATATAACTACAGTGTAAAACTGTGATGCTCTGGCTTTTAACAGTAGCAAAAATGAGTTAAGTATTTCAGGATGCAAAAATGGCTTGACAGTGTCAAAAATCAAGAATGATGTTTTCTTTTTCTTCACACAATAGCTAAGGATTGCTACTTTAGTAACTTAGTTTAACTTTATGCATTAGCAATTTAAAGCATTTTTTCAGGGTATTAAGAACATAATTAATTTAGTTTTTAAAGCCCAGACCAATCTGATAGCTAAAAATTGGGTACAAAGCGTGCAGTCCCACAATAAACCCACCAATAAAGTGATTTTCAAAGGAACCCTTGTACCTGCTTCCCAGCAAATAAGTAACTGGCAATAAACATTTTATGAGAAATCTCATTTTAAGAAAAGAGGAAAGTAACAAAATAACAAAATACTTTCTGGGTATTGTTTTTAACCCAGAACAGTTTTCCCGATATATGGGAATAGCAGGAGAAGGGCTAATAAAAAGGCAAACACAGTGAACCATAAAAAAGCAAAAAAGCTAAACTATGGTGAACCATACTTACCCTCCCCATCTCTCTGCAGATGCATTGTTTTGAAATCAATGAGGGGAAAAGTGATAGGGCATGACGCTAATAAAATGGAAAAAAATGGCAAAAAATACTAAAGTGAACACACAGCACAGTCAGAACAAACCATACACATAACTAACACAAAGCCAAAGATACCAAAAACATTTCCCTAAAACTAGTTAGGCATTCTGCTCAAAAACTTTATTCAAAGAAATTACTACTAACCAAACTTTAAAAACAAACACAAACATACATTTCCATTTCAGCAAGCAAGGCAAAAAACTCAAAATAGTGCTGTTCTACTAAAACTCAAACATAAAACTGAAGAAATGGAAACTTAACCAGGTACTGTTTGAAGCTTTTCAGTATAATTGATTAGAAAGAAAGATATTTCCCTTAGTTTGCTCTTTGAAAAGATCCTACTGTATTTTACTCAAGAGCCAGCAGGAGAGAATCTGAAGAAAAGATGTTGCCCACTTCCATTAAAAGCCAAGATCTTTGGATGGCTGCTACAAATGCATACTGGTGGTAGACATGTGCTATCTGCTTGCTAAGTGCACTCTGCTGACTATCCTTTGAACAATACAAAAAACCAAACCCACCACATACTTAGGAAGAATGAGGTGGGCCTCTATTTGGAGTCACCCTACTTCTCTATTAAGAGTCACATCGAACAGGGTATATCTCTGATTTCAAGGTATATAGGGTCTAAAGTAAATTGGTCCATTAAGGAAGGCTATTATTTTGAATATCCTAACTCCCACTTGTAGAAAATCAATCTCTGTATTGTTTGCAAAATTAGAAAGAACATCATGGTCCACTAACAGCCACTCTCTCAAGCACATGCAGGGTTCATGGCTGAGAAGGTCACTCAGACGTCTACTGCTGTTGGCTCTATGAAAGTCACTGACCCTTATTCCTGGGAGCCAGTAGGAAGCCTACATGGACTTGTCACAGCTGTTGAGCCAGGTAGCTAAAAGAACAGCTCAGGCACTGAAAATCAGGGATCAGTAGTCCATAGTTAGTTTCTTTCCCTATCTACTAAAGCTGTAAAGAGTGGATTCTAGCAAGGCAACAAAGAGAGCCCAGCGTCAGGTTCTCTTTGGGGAAGCCTCCAGAAAGCTGAAGCTGGACAGAGAACTTCCAATTTCCTTGATAATGGAAAATAATTGGTCATCTATGCTTAAAACTTAAGATCAAGACCCAGGCCAAAGACTGTGAAGAGCTATTTATCTGCATCCTCCAAGGGGAAGAAGCATTAAGTTATTTGTCAGAATCCCAGCTTCATCTTTCAGAGACTCCTTTCCTACTGCGGCTCAAGGGATACCCTGTTGACCATCATTCCTTTTCAATGTCTATGCCGGGATAACTAACTAAAACGGACATTTGATATTCATTGCCACCAGGATGCTAATGTATCCCTTAACTCTGGGGAGCATCTTCATAAATTCCAAACAGACTGAATCACCCAGAACAAAATAAATGGAAGATAACTTCCTGACTAAGTCTAAGTTAAAACACATAATATGCCACTGGGCAAGCCAAACATCTAGACCAAAAAAAAAAAAAAAAAAAAAAAGAGGTGGGGGATGTGTAGAGAGACAGCAGTAAAGATTAGCAAAGACAATGACTTGGTTGGGACTTCTTTAAAATTGGCTATACCTTAAAAATAAACAAACACTCCAATTGTGATCAAGTGAGTAGACTTAAGGTGGCAAAAGGAGTCCAAAGTATTGGCATTGCAGTTTCTCGTTACTGCCACTGTATGTCATCAGCTAACTTGCCAAAGGTGAGATAACCAAGGGATCATCGTCCAAGTGAACAAATACGTAACTTTAAGATTCCTAAGTGGTCTCCCTATCTCTTGACAAAGGAAGGTGTTCGATCTAGAGGACTTCTGGATCCAAATTTGCTGCTTATTTCCTCTCCTCACCCACAATATTTTATTTGAAAGTTTACAAATACACAGCAAAGTTTAGCATATTTTACAGTGGACATCCATATACCAGTCCCCTAGATTCTATCATTAACATTTTACTATACTTGCTTTATAACATTTTCCACCCCATTAACCATCTTACTTTTTTCATGGATTTCCAAGTACACTGCAGATATCAGTATACGTCCCCCTAAACACTTGTGCATGCAAATCAGTCACTATAGTTTCATTATTTAGTTTTTGCTTCTTTTGATTAAAAAAAATTATATACAATGAAATGCAAGCCTTAAGTATGCGTGGCTGAGTTTTGACAAATACAATAAACACATATACCTACGTGGCTTGCATTTTAAAATTAAAATTCCTTTCCCTTGTAAAAATTGTTAGGACACTACTCCCATACCTTCATAACCTAACACAGAGATACAGAAATACGGTACTATATTTGCTTACAAATATCCTTGAAAATAATTTTTTTTAGTGTATTCCTGATCATAAAAAGTAGCTATATATAAGCCTTCTGCAAAGTGTTGAGATCCCCAAGCCCTAACATACTGAACTTTCAAAGAATGGAAGATAGTACCTGGTTTAATAAGTAACAAAAGCCTACTCTTGATTTTATTTTCTTAATCAGTTTTAACATCCATCTTCACAGTTAATGGATCAAATAAGAACTTCCATTTTAAATGAGATAGATGCCCCATAATTTCATTAGTACATCTGAATAAAAATACTCACTCTTACACAAATCAAATAAAAATGAATAAGGTTGCTCAGAAAAGGCAGTAATCTCATTACTGCTCTGGGTAATTTCCATTACAAATAACATTATCAGGAAAATAATGTGTGTGGGTAAAATTACCTTCCCATTTATCACCATCAGAAACATTCTTCAGGTCTAAATGTGGAATTTGGACACATGCTGCTTCCCCTTGAACACCAACACTTTGACCTCCTGGCAGTTCTGATTCAGTGTTGGCATTCAAATCACATATCTTGCTACTTGAACCCTGTATTTTAAAATAAAGAATGTATTTCAAAACCAAGAAGCTTTTCACATCCAGCTTAAGGACAACTAGCATATATCCTCATGTAGTCTTCACTAGTTTACTGTGCTTGTACAATCAACTGTCCCATTCCCACCATCCAAACTATTTTCAAATATGAATTTGCAGTTTTATAATATATCTTACTGGAAAACTAAGTTTGGACCCTAGTTTAAGGAAACTGTTTTCATAATCACATTTCTTATGAACAAAAGTGGCAAATCAAATGGCTGCATAACTGTAAAACATTTGGTAAAAGTATTATATGTAAATGTCCTTTAAACCTATTCAACCCAAGAGTTAAAGCCTAGATACAATAACTAGTAGATTAAACTTGGTCAAATTTTAAAAACCATAAGAGAAAAATAATTCTTACCAATATCAAGTGTGACAATTTATCACTGTGAAATGACAAATATTCTTTCCTAGAAATACAGGTAAAGTTATTAGGCTTTTAAGAATAAATAGAATACTCTCATTGCATATTTCTTATCTAGATTCCTCTCTTCCCCACATAGTTAGCATTTACAAAGTGAGAGAAGAAAGTGGCAACTGGACATATGCCCATTCTTTGGAGCCCTATATCTGAAAATCACACACTACCGAAAAGATCCACAGAATCAGTTCAGGTTTAGAAAAATTAAGTAACAGTCACCACCCCCTACACACACAGCCACATCCCAAGAAGAAAAATATTTTAAAAGGAAAAACATACTCCACAATAAGCAGAAACCAAAAGACTTGAACATATAATGGAGAAAATTTTGTAAAATAAATATTAATTTTAACCAAATAGCTTTTTCTCCCCAACTCTGGGACTTTTTTTTTTACTTTTAAAGATTTGCTAAAAGCATGTCTTAAATTTTAAATCTGATAGTGATCTATTACAATCAAAGCAAGGTTACTACTTCTAAACCTCTCTTTCCTCAAAACATAATGGTACCAGGTAAAAGAAATTTTATAAAATCTCAATTCACCTCTTATTTCCATAGAAAAATTAACCACTAGCTGTTACAAATGGTCTCTACCTATTTGACCAGTCAACACAGCATCCAGAATCATAGCAGGTTATCAATATGCTGACTGTGGGAAATTTCTCCCCAAAGACATGACGGCAATTTTCAATGACACATCCGATGCTGCTCCTACCCTGCCATAACAGAGTATGCACTCAGAGACAGGTCTTGATCTAAATATGGCAAGTCATCTCCTCATATACATAATTACCTTATTCTTGCTGACCATGAGAAACAAACTAAAATTCGTGGCAAGAGAAGGCCCTCCTCCACTAAGAGTGGGAGCAAATCGTGGGATGAGCTAAATTTTACCTTAACAGACTAAAAGACCTAATCATCTAAATTTGAGAAATGTGAGAGACAATGGCGTTAATGCAAATGTATCCTTGCCAGTGGGCTATCATCAAATCAGTAACGCTGTTTGGGATTGCTCAGTATTGACAATCCAGTCTACAACTTCATTACTGCTGTGTTTTTAGAATATCCAACCATCTTTCCTAAGAAAATTATAACACACTTCTTGGCAATGTCTTAAAGAATCATAAAAAGAGTAACAACACCCAAAATCTACTTTAAAACATTCTAGAAAGCTTATTTTCAAAGGGACTCTATCAAGTGTCTATGGAGATTATATGTGGCTGAAATACTCATTGTCTTAAGGATCCCCTTCCATTACTGCTGGCCAAGGACATAAACAAGCACCAACTGCATATAACTGAACCGGAATACTGGGACACACGGAGGAGGAGTTGGGAGCTTGAAACGGAAGAAAAACATCCCGTACATATTTGTTGACACAAATATGTTACAATCTTTCAATTAGTTATCCATAGTTCCAAGACTAAGAATTAACTCACTGAAAGGTATCTTCAAAGTTATCAATAAATTCCCAACTGGTTCTCAAATCAACCAAAAGTTTTAACACAGGAAGGCAGTGTTCTTCCATTTGAATGTTTTCCAAATTATTAATGTCTCTCTGAACCTGCATTCACTCTGAATACTTATGGACATTTCACATGCTTTGTACTTTATACATTAAAACAAGTTTGGGTTTTTAGATCATCTAAAATGTATAATGGATAGATTCATCTGAAAAATTCACCCCCAAATCTGTTAAGAGCTTCAGTTCTCCAAATGAGTAATTAATTAGCAACAACAAGAAAAAATGCTTACCTCTCAAGACAGCCATCTTCACTGTCACCACGGTCACTGCATGGCTCTAATAGTATACCTACAGACTGAAAAAAGAATACACCACTGGAGTTCCCATCACTTACATATGAGCGGAAGTTTCTGATCTAAATTAGGACACTAGATTACAAATTGGTCAAATATCCCTCTTTAACATCATTCATAAGCTATAGGTGCTAGCATTTCTTTCACAGAGTAATTTATCTTCCTCAAAACCTGAGTTGTGTGTGTGCATGTGTGTGTGAAATGAGAAGCCTGCACTTCTTGCTACCCTATTAGGCAATAGGTACTGCTACTGCTATCATATTCTTTTTCCTTCTTTAGAATTCTCTCCTCTAAAAATGACGATCTGCTACTTCTCTTTCTCCTCAGCCATGAACATACAAGTTGGTAACTTCCTACCAGGTAACAGAGGAGTCATATAGTTCACCAGATCCCTTTATTAAATATATTTGAAATAATAACTCCAAACCTCAGAAACACAAGAGAATGTTCCCCTCTTTCCAGTGGGGGCTCAGTAATTAGTAACATCATCCCATGCCTATTCCTCCTTAAAATACCTACCGAGTCTAACACAAATGACCTGTGCAATACTACCAATTATGTTAACTTTTTAGTGTTTTTTGATGATCACTTCTGAAGTAAAAGGTTCAATCTTCTTAAGAAACTACCACGTGCAGTTTTGTTTAATATGAAAGACAATCTGTAATTACCTGAAAAAAATTATTAAAATGCATGTCTTTTCCAACTATGTATCTTTGGGAGGCTACATTGTCTTCATATACTTTAAACAAAAGAACATATAGCAAAAGACAGACTGCAGAAGCAGATATGAGAATCCAGCTTACTTCTATTAAGTCAGACAGATGTTAATAAGATTTGTAAGTAAGTGTAGCAACACCACTCCTCAAAATAACTTTTTTAAAAAGCTGTTTTTTATTAAGAAAAAAAAGCAACCTTATTTATGTCATCTTGAGTAATTTTATTATGTTTAAGACAATTAACAAACATTTTAATTGCTCAGTTTTAATTTCTAATGTACTAAATATGATAGATATACCTATGTAAACAAAAGCTTTTGGGGATCCTCCATAATTTTTAAAAGTATAGAGAGGTCCTCAGGTCCAAAGTGTGAGAACCACTGATCTAGAAATCAGACTTCAGCAACCTTTATGCTTTAGAACATAGCTTTACATTCTTAAATATGAAGGTTTCTGAGCACATGAAATAACCATTACACAGATCCAATACTTAAAATGAAACTTAGAACACTCCCTCATACCATACACAAAAATAAACTCAAAATGCCCTAAAGACTTACAAGACACTATAAACCTCCTAGAAGAAATATAGACAAACCAGTCTCTGACATAATCTTAGCAATGTTTTCCTAGAGCAGTCTAACAAGGCAATAGAAATAAAAGCAAAAATAAACAAATGGGACCTGGTTAAACTTACAAGCTTTTGCACAGCAAAGGAAACTAAAAAACAAAACAAAAAGACAACCTATGGAATGGCAGAAAATATTTGCAAACGATGTGACTAACAAGGGCTTAATTTCCAGAATACACAAACAGCTCATACAACTCAGTAACAACAACAAAAAAAACCCATCAAAAAGTGGCAGAAGACCTAAACAAACATTTCTCCAGTGAAGACATACAAATGTCCAAAAGGCTCATGAAAAAATGCTCAATATTGCTAATTATCAGAGAAATGCAAATCAAAACTACAATGAAGCATCACCTCACACCTGTCAGAAAGGCCAACATTAAAAAGTCCACAAACAGGGTAGGGGGTATAGCTCAGTGGTAGAGCATGTGCTTGGCCTCGACAAAGTCCTGGGTTCAATCCCCAGTGCCTCCATTAAGGAAGAAAAATTTAAAAATGATAAATAAAATAAAAATAAATATATGAAAAAAAATTCAAAAATGATATATGCTGGAGAGGGTGTAGAGAAAAGGGAACCCTTTTACACCATTGGTGGGAATGTAGTTCGGTATAGCAATTACGGCAAACAGTATGGAGATTACTCAAAAAACTAAAAATAGGGGAAGGGAAATAGCTCAGTGTAAAGCACATGCTTAGCATGCCCGAGGTCCTGGTTTCAATCCCCAGTAACTCCACTTAAAAAAAAAAAACCCAATAAACTAAAAATAGACTTAATATGATTAGCAATCTCACTCCTGGGCATATATCCAGAAACTCTAATTGGAAAAGGTACACACAGCCCAATGTTCACAGCAGCACTTTTACAATAGCCAAGACATGGAAGCAACCTAAATGTCCACTGACAGATGACTGGATAAAGAAGATGTGGTATATTTACACAATGGAATACTACTCAGCCATAAAAAAGAATAATGCCATCTGTAGCAACATGGACAGACCTGGAGGTTGTCATACTAAGTGAAGCAAGCCAGAAAGACAAAGAAAAATACCATATGTTATCACTTACATGTGGAATCTAAAAAAATGACACAAATGAACTTATTTATGAAATGGAAACAGACTCATAGACATAGAAAACAAACTTACAGTTACCAAAGGGGAAAGGGTAGGTGGAGGGATAAATTAGGAGTTCAGGATTTGCAGAAACTAATTACTATATATAAAATAGATAAATGACAATGTCCTATAGTATAGCACAGGGAACCATATTCAATATCTTGTAATAGTCTATAGTGAAAAAGAATATTAAATGCATATATGTGTGGTATATATATACATTTATATATATATATATATATATATATATATATATATTCAGTTACATATACATATAACTGAATCACTGTGCTGTACACCAGAAATTAACACAGCTTGTAAACTAAACTATACTTCAAATAAAAAAAAAAGAGCCTCAGTGTTTCACTCAAAGAACCAAATTCAAGTCCCAACTCTTTCCTCTTCATGAAAAATAAGAGTAACAATCATTTACTTCCCTATCTTAGTTATTGTAAGAGAATCAGAAGAAATAGCTTACAAGAAAAATTACAAAATTCTATTATAAAAGCATATCACTACATCACCAACTGTTACTTAACTTATAATTCTTTTTACTATGAAATAATTGAAACAAAGCATGAAGACTGATACAATTAATACCCACATACCCTCCAGCCAAATGCAGGCAACATAATTCCTAAACAAATAGTGAAAAGTAGTAAACAAAAAAGTGATTGGAGGGAGGATAAACATGCTTTCATAGGGGTATTATTCATTTTTTCCTCTCTTTTTTATGATCTGCTTTTTCATGTTAGGCAACTTTTTTTGTATGTTTTGTTCACTACTATATCCTTGGCACCTAGCCTGGAACAACAGTAGGAATTCAAGGGTTTTTTTTTTATTTGAGTAAATATATATTCTAACTGGGTGTTAATCTTTTTAGAAATTTGACTAGCAAAATCTGTATATGAGGATATGAAATTACATTAATTCTTCATCTGGCAAATAATTTTCCTCATTTGCCACTTCTTTTTCAGTTCTGTTTATGGTACTTTTTGTCAAAAGGAACGTCTAAAACTAATATGATTTAATATTTGGCAGTTAAAGTTCTTTTTTTCTTTTAAAAAAATCTCTTGATTTAATTTAACTTTTTCAAGTTAAAAAAATCTCACTGGCATTTTGAGCAGATTTTTGTGCAATAAATCAATCAGGGAGGCAGTATCTTTATAATAATGAGTATTTACAACCAGAAACACATATTTATTTAAATAAAATCCTTAGAGAGAAGACAAATATCATATGATATCACTTATATGTGGAATCTAAAAATATGACAAAGCAAAATTTTGTTTATTTACAAAACAGAAAGAGACCCACAGACACAGAAAACAAACTTATGGTTAACAAAAGGGGAAAGCTGGAGGGGCGGGAGGAGGATAAATTGGGAGCTGGGGATTAGCAGATGCAAACTATTAAACACAGAGCAGATAAACAAGGTCCTTCTGTATAGAAAAGGGAAATACATTCAATAATTTATAATAACCTATAATGAAAAAGAATATATATATATGAATATATATATATAAATATAAACTGAATCACTATGCTGTACACCAGAAACTAACACAACATTGTAAATCAACTATACTTCAATTAAAAAAACATAAATAAAGTCCTTTATGCACCTCGGGGTAAAAAAAAAAGGTGATTGGCGGCAATATAAAAAAGATGCAGTGACAGCAACAGAGTAGTCCAAGCAGTGGAGAAGGCAGATGAAATTCAGAGTCAGGTGCAGAATTGTGCCCCATATGCTACCCGAGGACAAAGAAAAACAAAAGTTATTTGAGTGAAGTTAGAATATGGCCAGACTTCAATTTCACACTCAGGGAAATACATAATAGTAAATATGCTTCATCATTTAAAGAAATTTTACTTCCTCAGAATTCATTCTAGATAAAATATTCAATCCTTTGTACACAGGTAAAGAAGAGCCTATTTTTCCCCCTACAGTATCAGCTGACAAAACAGCCCATACTTTCTCCCCTTCCTTCTACACAAACATCAGGGTCCTCCAAAAAGGAAGTTTAAGGCACTCTAGTCTCAATTCAGGTAAGCTAGAGAGCTTTGTGGGTGGTGATGGAAGCGGCAGTATTTGTGTGAGCAGCAGATGCAGCACAATCATACCATGAGTGTCTTAGTAGGTGTCAGGGTTTACTGCCAGGCCATGTCCATTAATTTCTTTGGTATCCACCCATTCCTTAGCCATCCATAACTGCTGTTTCCACACAGCTAAGTCCTGAATCTTCCCATTTCTACACACCTAGTTTTTCTCAAGTATACTAACTACTTCTTTTAGATAGGCTAAATATCCCCAACTCCTCTCTGCACATTTCATTTGCAAACCCTTGCTAATGAAGTATATATATATATATATTTTACAACATTTACAACCACCAGATGGCAGAAATAAAGCTATAAAACTTAACAATCTAAATATTCAGATTACACCCAGAAAGATAAAACTGCAGTCCTCAACCTGATTTTATTTTTCAGTTCGACATAAAAACACATGGTGTAAAATTCTGCTATGTCTTAAGTAGAAAAAAAATTGTGATTAATAACAGCTTTTCCATTTGAATGGGCTGCCAACTCATATTTTTCCATCAGTTGGACTACAAAGGTGTTAAAATATTTTTTATTAAGGTACAATTTATGCACAGTATTATATAAGTTTCAGATGTATAACAGTGATTCACAATTTTTTAAGGTTATATGAGAGTATATTAAAAATACTTCAATCTACACAGCAAAAAATGTGACAATGAATGTATGTATTTTCATGTATAACTAAAAATTGTGCTCTACACTGGAATTTGACATAGCATTGTAAAATGACTATAACTCAATACAAAAAATGTTAAAAAAAAATACTTCATTCTAGTCCAATGTCTTCCACTGAGTTAATTAACTCAGGTCAAAACTGATGAGGTTTCCTGAGCAGAGGAACCATCAACAAAATGAAAAGGCAACCTACAGAATGGGAGAAAATATTTGCAAATCATGTTATCTCATTAAGAAGTTAATATCCAAAATATAAAAAGAACTCATAAAACTTAACAGCAAAAAATAAGTAACACAATTAAAAAATGGGCAATCTTTTTAGAAATTTGATTAGCAAAATCTAAATAGATATTTTCCCAAAGAGGATGTACAGATAACCAACAGGTACATGAAAAGGCACTCAAAATCACTAACCATCAGGAAAATGCAAATCAAAACCACAATGAGACATCACTTATACCTGTTAGGATGGCTATCATCAAAAAGACAAGACATAACAAGTACTGGTGAGGATGTGGGAAAAAGGGAATCTTAGTGTACTAGGGTGGAAATGTAAATTGCTGGAAATATAAATTGGTGCCACTATGGAAAACAGTACGGAGGTTTTTCACAAAATTAAAAATAGAACTATCATATGATTACTGACAATTTCACTTCTGGGTATTCATGTGAAGGAAAGGAAAATGCTAACTCAAAAATATAGGTGCACCCTCATGTTCACTGCAGCATTATTTACAACAGCCAATATATGAAAACAACTGAAGTGTCCATGAAGAGATAAATGGATAAAGAAAACGTGTATATATACATATACACACAATGTAATATTATTCAGCCTTTTAAAAGAATGAAATCCTCAGAGAATACAGACTTGGGGTTACCAGGTGGGTGGAGGGTGGGAAGGGATAGACTGGGATTTCAAAATTGTAGAATAGATAAACAAGATTACACTGTATAGCACAGGGAAATATACACAAAATGTTATGATAAATCACAGAGAAAAAAATGTGACAATGAGTGTGTACATGTCCATGAATGACTGAAAAATTGTGCTGAACACTGGAATTTGACACAACATTGTAAAATGATTACAAATCGATAAAAAATGTTAAAAAAAAAAAAAAGAATGAAATCCTGCCATTTGCAACAACATGGATGGAACCTGAAGGCATTATGCTAAGTGAAATAAGTCAGACAGAGAAGAACAAATACTATATGATCTCACTTACATGTCATATCTTAAAAAAAAGAAAACTTGTAGGGTTTGTGTATTTGTATACAATACTGTATTATATATTTGAAAGTTGCTAAGAGATCTTAAAAGTCTCATCTCCTCCCGCAAATTTTAAACTGTGTGGTAATGAATATTAACTAGACTTGTGATCATTTCAAATGTATACATATATCAAATGTTATACACTTGAATCTAATTTAATATGTCAACTATATCTCAATTTTTAAACATTTTAAAAAGAGAGAGATTGGGATTAAAAAAAAAAACATGTTAAGTGGTTGTTTCCCGCCAGAGGTTCTGGGTATATGTTTTTTCAAACAAAGAAAAAGACAAGGAAAAGAAAAGGATGGAGTCTCATAACAGTACAAGTCAAATTGATAGCCATTTCCTCCTCTTAGCTGTCTGCTATAGTTTCCCAGGCCTCCACTTCTGAAAAGACGTACTTACATGTCAGTAGTTTCTCACTGTCTAGAAGACATAAATAATTGCAAATTTGTCAGGGTACCACTAATGAAGGCCTGCTAATCCTGAAATTGATTAGGTATTTTGACATGAATTCTAATCAGGCTACTGATTTGCCGACAGTTTCCAACTCCAAAATAGTGTAAATCACCATAGCTTGTTGTACCTATTTTAAAAATTTAGAGATCAATCTCATCATATTAGTACAAAAATCCTAAATATTTTCTACACAGTCCAATAGAACACTGAAAAAAATACTAATCTGCAAAAGACCTGATATTTCATATCTGATAAAAAAAGACTTACTTAACGTCTAAAAAGAACTCTTAAAACTCAACAGAAAACAACCCGATCAAAAAAATAGACAAAATACCTGAAATCACCAAAGATATACAGACAGCAAATATGCAAATGAAAAGATGCTCAACATTTTCTGTCATGAGAGAACTGCAAATTAAAACAACAATAACTACACAACTATTAGAATGGCCAAAAACTAACACCACCAAACACTGGGAAGAATGTGGAGCAAGAGGAACTCTCATTCAATGCTGATGAATGAATGAGAAGCACACCCAAACTGATACAAGCATTTAGTTCATAATAAAGGTGGTATTTCAAACCAGTAGGAAAAGGATAGGTTATTCCATAAACTGGAAAAACTAGGTAAACATCTAGGAAAAGAGTTAAATCCATTCTTCATACCTTACACAATGATAAATTCCAAATGGGCCAAATATTTAAATGTGGGAAATTAAACCATAGGATATTTTAAAAGAAGACGAATAAAATTAGTTTATAATTTCATAACAGAGAAGGTCTTTCTAATAATGATATAAAATCTAAAATGTAAAAAAGAAAAAAGAAAAATGGTAACAAAATTAAATACTGCTAAAAATTACCTTAAGTGGTCAAATGACAAACAACAAGCTGGAAATAAATATTTGTAACTGATCATAAAAACGGGTGAATATTTTCTTAATAAATAAAAAGTACCTACAAATCAAAAAGAAAAAAACCAACAAACCAATAGAAAAATGTGCAAAGGATATAGACAACTGGAAGTAGAAATGGCTCTTAACACTTCTATAGAAATATTAGTGAAAATTACAATTTACAAGTTTCATTCACCAGGTTGTAAAAAAAAAAAATCTGCTATTGGTGAGGGCATATTGCTAGTTGATAGTGTAAAATGGTTTAGCAGAGGGCCATTTGGCAATATATAATAAAATAACAAATGCATATACTTTATGACCCAAAATTCTATTTCTATAAATTTATCCTAAGATAGGTTTACACAAGGTGAAATGGTGTATGCACAAGGCTATTCACTGCAGCAGTTTTTAGAACATGCCTATTTTCTTTACAGTTTTATTATATGCCATTATGGTGAGGATAAACTAATATGGATTAATTAATTAGGGATGGAAGGGATGAATTTCCTATCTATCTTTTTATAACTTCTTAACTATCTGAAACTATCTCTTCAAAAGACAAATATTTAAAAATTATATTTTAAAAATGTACAGAACAAAATACATAATAATAAAACATGAAAATCTCAGCCCTCATTAAGTTTATAAGTCTAATGATGGGAAACAAAAATAAACTAACAATTTAACAGATATGTGCAATGGTGATAGAACTATGGGAGTGGGTGCAGCTGGCAGGGAAGAAAGACAAAAAGTTCAGGGACTGGAAGGGGGGAGGTCAGTGGGAGAGCCTACTAATATATACAGAGTGATGAGGAGATACGGCCTCACTGAGAACTAAAATTGAGGAACGATCTGCAGGATCAGATGAGGAAACAAGCCATGGGAATATCTGGGCAAACAACAATCCATACAGCACCTTAAGATTGAACTGTCTCAGTCATAACTGTCTTATCAGTCCATGCTTCCATACTGCCTATTGCTGTATTTTTATACCTGGATGGCACTGGAAATTTCTGAGATGAGACTTGACATATAATTTTCATTTTAAAAAGATCACTCTGGCTGCTATAGGGAGGAAAAGATAAGATCAGTCAGGAGGCTATATTAATCTAGGTGAAATAATGCTGGCTTGCACCTGCATGGTGGCAATGGAAACAGTAAAAGGTGGTCAGACTCTGTATAAACGTTCAAGGTACAACTAACACATCCAGTAACAGACTGGATGTGCAGTGAGAAAGCAACCAATCCAAAGCTTCTGATCTATGCATATGGAAGGAAAAACTTCCCTTTACTAAGATTTTAAAGACAAGAGGAAGAGCAGATGTGTCCACAAGATTTCAAGAACAGTTTGGTGCATGTTAAGATGTTTATAAAGTGTTTATAAGATATTAAGATGTGCATAAGACATTCAAGTGGAAATGTTGAGCAGAACAGCTACGTAAAAGAATCTGAAGTACAAGAGGAGATCTGGACAGGAAGCCTTTAGCATACAGATAGTATTTAAAACCATGAGATTAAATCAGATTACCAAAGGAGTTAATGAAAATAAGTGATCTGAGAACTGGGCCCTGACCATTCCGAAGTTCAGAGGTTCAGAACATGAAAAGCAATCAGCAAAGGGATAGGGTATAGCCAGTCAAGTAGGAAAAAACCCCAGAGTAAGATATACTGAAAGCTAAGAGAAGAAAGTGTATCAAGGTAGTAGACATAATGTAAGTGGGAAAAAAACCCAGAGTAAGATATCCTGAAAGCTAAGAGAAGAAAGTGTATCAAGGTAGTAGCTGTAATATATTGAATCAAATTGTGCTCTTAGGTCAAGTAAAATGTATAACAAACATCACTGGTGACTGGCAAGAGCAGTTTCAGAGGAATGGTAAGGGTAAAAAGTTGCCTGGAGTGGATTCAAGATAGAATATGAGGAGAGGAATTAAAACAGACACAGACAATTCATTCAAGTAATTTTACTTATAAAGGAAAGCAGATAAAGAGTGGTAGCTACAGTGGGATGAAGGGTCAAGAGAGGGCTTTTTCCTAAACATGGGAAAAATAATAGCAAAAGTTACTGATTGGACTGACCCCACTGATGAGAATGATTCAGCAGATAACGCAGAAACTGATAATGCAGGAAAAATCAAGGAGACAACTACAGAAGCAATAACCATGAATAGATGAAAAGGGATTAATCTAATATAACAGTATAAGTAAGAGTATTAATACACAAGTAATATACAAGTCCAGTAAAAGTAACAGCAGCAGCTCAACTTCTGTGAAACGTTTTCCAGGTTATAAAGTAATTTTATACTTTTACTTCTTTAATATTTATAATAATCCTCTAACATAGATATTACCCCTCCCCCACTTATCTATAAAAAAACAAAGAGTAACTCAGAGAAGTTGGGTAACCTGGGCAAAAGTCATACCGCAAAGCCAGAATACAAATCTCTAAATTCCTTATTATACATACATTAGCTTATGATTTAGAATGAAAACATGAAGAAAATGTCATTTATTAAGAATCTTATTTGAAAAAGTGTTAACGAAACTAAACTCTGAAACATGTCTTAGAAAAATGCTACTTTGTACACTTATTAAAATGAGTTATTTTAAAAATAATATTACTACAAACTATGACAGTGAAAATAATTTATTTTTAAATGATGTTTATGGGTTTTCTATAATTATGAAAAGATCCTATGTTCTTTGGAAAAATTCTGGGAAATGTAGGGCTTTTAAAAAGAACAAAATTCAACCGTAATACCACCAACCACCTCAGCTGACATCGTAATTTGCCTCCTTCCAGAAAAGTATTTTAAAATAAGGTGTTTTATATATACTTCTCCACCTAATCATGGTTCCTGACCTTTACTAAGAGAATGCATGTTTTGTGGACTTATAATCAAGACAAACATGTATCAGCAAAGATAGTGAACTATGGCTTCTGGTATCAAAGGAATTCATGAAGGAATCAAAGCTGCACGTCTAGTACACCTAACACAGATTTTTTTCAAGCCTTTGAATTTCTTACCTGGTTATTTTCTTCATCTTCAAATACAAAATCTTGCTGCATAACTTCATTATCTAAATTAGGGCTAGCCACAGGTTCTGAACAGTCTCTGTTACTTTCACTGGCATTAATAATATCATCAGCAATATCAACCCTAGTAATGAAGATTAAAAAGTCAGATCAGGCCACATGGTGAATATGTAATGCCTTTAAAATAAATAAATATCGGTAACAATATGAAACTTTTACTTGTCAAAGAAAATGTGCTCTTTTCATAAAAACCCACTTCCTTTATCTTGCCAACTTATACTTTATTATGTTATACTATATATTATATTACACTAACTTATATTGTAAGGAATCTACCTTGTTTGTTCCCTTCAAAAATTTTCAAAACCAAATAAATGGCTTTAAAAATAATTTGTGTGCCAAAATAATGATTTCCCTTACGAATGCACACTCTAAATCATAATAATGACCTGTTTGCTGATTAAAATACAAGTCTAACACTATGCACCATAGCGTCCAACACCTCATCAGGTATAACAGGAACAGGTTTCTACTGCAGATGTTTTTCATCTTATGTAATTTAGAATATGTAAAGCACTGCAGGTTTTTATTTCCAAAGACAATACCACTACCAATGAGAACACAAGTTATTTACAGAATACTGTCAGAGCATGGGCACAAGTTTTCAGGATCTCTAGCTAAGCTAAGGGCAAACTCCAAGGAATCTGCATATATTATATCCATTTTCCGACTATTTTCACCTTTTAGACACTTCTTTCCTTCATATTCAACCCAAATACTCCCTATAGATCCACTTGTATTAGTTCTAATCGTGTATTCAAAGCAAACAGACCATCACATAGAGCTGCATAGGCTGGTGATGCCATTCACACAGACTACATGGCACACCTACAGTTGTACAATATGGTATTCCTAAAATAAACATACTTCAACCATTGGTTTTCATATCCATTAATTTTTCAGTTTCATTTCATACTTAATAGTTAGTCTAGTATACTTAACATATTTGGACTTTTAAAAACCTAATTCCTAACAAAAATAACAACAAAATCATTCTACCCAATCATCTACTTTTTGGGCCCTCTTATGAATTCTCCAAATTTGGGCACAGCTTTCTTAAGATCATGAACTATGCTGTTCTGCAGATCTGTCCCCAAACAAAAACTGACAAATGCGAACTAGGAAATCATTGCACTGTGGTCTCAGGGAAAGGCACCTACGTATCTTAGAGTGCAGGGCTGAGGTAATCAAAAAGGAAATGAAGATTTTGTCATTTAAACGTAACAAGTCAGATGAAGAGTGAAGTAATATCACACATCATACAGTACACAGAGGTACTTTTAACTTACATAAATTCAACTATTACTAGCTAACCTAAAAAAACAGCATGCAGGAAAGGCAAAGGCTGGTGGCACGGGATAACAAGTTAAATAGCAAAAGATGATTCTATTCACTTCACTCAACGACCATATGCACTAAGGGTGATGTCAATCTGCTGTCCCTATGATCTATTTGTTTAGATCACTGTATGTCTCTCATGGTGTGAACATCTGTAACAGAAAGTATAGGTCTAGCTTTTCTTAAGTTATTTTTCATACAACATAGTCCCTAAAGGTAAACCCACTATTTCATCTGGTGTTCAGGGAGGAAAACCTGGGTGTGTTGGACTTAATGTCTACTACCTTAATGGAATATTTATGAGGTTTTCAATGTTAAGAAGTATATACAATTTATACGCACATATGTACAAATTCACTTTTCACACTGACTTTCAGAAATCCTCAAGTAAGATAAGAACCCATTATTTAAGAAAAAATACAATAAAAAGGCAATTTCATAACAATAAATAAAAGTAAAATATTTTAGAAGTTTCTTACTGGTTATTAGATCCTTTCCCATCACAATTAACACTTCCTGCTTCATTATTACACACCAGACTCTGCTGTTGTAAATTCTTAAGATCATGATCTATGCTGCTCTGCAGATCAAAAAGGTGCTGTTCCACAGCTGCTCTAATCGTTCTTTCTAAAATGCTACAAAACAGAACACATTTTAGTGAGAAGCAGTCACCCTATCTGGGTATTTGGTCACATAAACACAACTTTAAAACCCACAATCAATTAAAAAATATTATGGTATTAAATAAACAGACTAGAGTGGTAAAAGAAATATATAAAAAGAATACATGATATTGACTTAAATTTTAAAATGATTTGCCTAATAGATATTACATAAATCAATTATAATGTTACCATTACTACTGAGTTAGAAATAATCACTTGTCCCAATAACTCATTCCTCGCTACTATATATAAAGCCATTTAACTAGACATTTTTTAATTAAAAATAAAACTTTGGGGATGGTAAGGAAGTAATAAGGTTTATTTATTTATTTTTAGAGGCGGTATGGGGGATTGAATCCAGCACCTTGTGCATGCTAAGCATGCACTCTACCACTTGAGCTATATCCTCCTCCCTTAAATAGACGTTTTAAAGCTGTATTTATAAAGCAAAATAATTTACCAGCACTCAGCTAAATAAAAGAAACTTTAAGGGTACTGTCCATATTTTTTATGTGACATCTACTTCTTAAAGAAAACTTCATAAAAATATCTATTGATATTTTTCAATCATTTCAGAAGAACAAACAAAAAAAATCACCTGAAAAAAGCTCACCTTTATTTCATATATTAGTGCAATACATTCACTGGTTCCTATTGCAGTACATAAAATACTAATTAGTTTCACTGCTTTATGTACAATCCTTCCTCTAAAGTAAGCACAATAAATACATGATTTTAACTTCCCGTTTAGTGTTTTTTTTTTTAATCTTTCAATGTCTTCTCTAAGTTATACTACTTACTCTGCAGAGGCTGGTAAGATGCTGATGGGAGATATATGGGCACTGCAATCAAAGAAAGAAATTAGCTATAAAATTTTTCATACTAAATGATCACAAAACATGCTGAAAAGTGCCACATTTACACTATATTAATAATAAAATCAGGAGAACATGTGCTAAGTTCTACGGCTAATTTTCTAAAGAAATTATTTTTCACAGAAGAAGACCCTTAAACATACATACTCTATGTATGTTGTGTGTGTATAGCCAACAACTTCACATGGCACTCGCTTGGAGGAATAATGACCTATTCCAAGCCTGGAAGGGGGAAAAAAAACTGACTACTGGCCCAACAACAGTACCCATCTAGGGTAGTATGGAAGCCTCAAGACTGGCCCTGTACGCCTTTCCAGAAGTAATAGTACATGCTACTATTCAGAGGATATTCTGAAACTACAAAAGGAAAAGGCTTGGTACTAAAATTCAGACCACCACATTCACTGTGCCTGTAACACACTTTCCTTAGCAAATTCTGCACCGCAGTGTTTATCAATACTTATAAAAACATAGAGAACAGATTCATTTTTACCCAGTTATCAAAAGTGCAACTTAAACCCACAATGAGATATAGATATTTCCAAAACGTTTAAAATTAGAAGTCAAGCGTTGGTAAGGATGTGAAGCAACTAGAACATTCACAATAATGCTGGTGGGAAAGTAAAACGTTTCAACCACTTTGGAAACCAGTCTGATAATTTCTTGTAAGTGTGGAATATCCCTACCATGGAATACATATAGCATATTTTTTTAATAAAAGTCATTAACAACTGACACATGCAATAAACTGAATCTCAAAAAACATTACAACAAGCAAAAGCCAGGCACAAGAGAAACTACTCAATGAGATTCCATTTATATGAGATTTTTCTAAAACAGGTAACATTCATCTGTATATGACAGAATGCAGATCAGTGATTGCCTGAAGCCAGAAACTGTGGGGATGGGCAGAGTTTACTTTAAAGAAGCATGTGGCGTTATATAAACAGTCTCTACCTTGAATGCCATGGTTGTTAACAGGTATACATGTATATGTGTTCATCATTTATAAAATGGGTGCAATTTTACTGTGAAAAATACATCTCAATAAAGTTGATCTTCAAAGGAAAAAAATTCAGTAACAGAAAAAACTAATCTGCAATAATTGAAGTCAGATAGTGGCTACTTTGGGAGAATATGGAAACTGAGAAGGGACAGGAGCAGGGACCCAGGTAGTGGTTATACAACTTGAGTTCATTTTCTGATAATTCAATGACCCTATGAATAAGTCATTTTTAAAAAGTAAATTTACATTAGTTTCATGAAGAGCCTCTGTAAGTGTGCCAACAGAAACCAACACAAGAAACAAGGTCTATGAACGTTAATATTCTCAGGATTCTCTGTAGGAAACCAAATGAACACCATTTACCATTCATTTAACAATCTTCAGGTCTCCCTTAGGCGAACACACAAGTAGCAAACTGCACAAATGCTTAATTAGACAAAAGAAAGCCATCCTTACATTTGGCACACATAACCTCTAATTAAAAAGAAAAATTTAACTGCTAATATTACGCTAGTTTTCATAAATGGACTATTCTTAGCTAAATGCTTTCATGCTAAAACCTTCAAAGAAAGTACTTAAAAACATTTTCACATTTAACTGAAATCATTTAATCATTTTCATTCCAGAAATCAGGAAAAGCTGGGGAGAAATATCTCATATAGCAGCACAAAGAAGAGTGTAGCCATCTATTTCTAGCAGTTTCAGATGAGTTGAAAGTTAAATATTTAGTGATTTTTGAAGAAAAAAAAATGAGGCTTTCCCCAAAGAGTGATTTAATGTCAACTAAGACATTAGATCTTTTTCTGATATTTTGCTGCAATGATCTGGTGATTATATTTTTAATCTTGGTTATGAGTTGCTATTTCATTATAAAAGCTAAAGCTGGTATATTTTCCTAACATTTGCATTCTCTAAGTTTAGACAATTTGTTACCTATTAAGAAACATTCATTTCTACCTTTAACACCTAACTGTAATTCACTGATGATATAGTAGGTTGAATGGTGTGAAGAAAAGTTATAAATCCAACATCCTTCTTGTCACCATTTAATCTGTGATTTCTGGCTTTTGCTACTTTTGCTCTATCTTACAACAAATTCTCAAAAAGTTCTAATTCTCAACTATTTAGTCCCTCAGTCTGTTAACAAAGCTTTGTATCATGTTTTACCTTTTCAAAGGGCTTACATCACCTCTCTGTTTTTTCACTGTCACTGTTAGTCATGCACTTATTCTTCCAGAGGACTTTTCTCATCCTTTTAAAAATTAGATTATCACTAAAATGCTAGTACATAGATGGACACAAGATACTTAACAAATAATCAAATAAGCAAAAGAAAAATAACCTAACCAGCAATGCAAATTTAAAATAAGGATTAAGATAAAATTAGTACAGTTTTCTGCTGATGCTAATATGCTATAATGACAAAGGCTATGAAACTGACACTAATATGTTGCCAGTGAGAGGGTCAATTAGTAAAACTCTTGTGGAAATCAACTTGGCACTGTGTTTTAAACAGCCCTAAAAGTATGCATGCTCTTTGACACAGAAATTCCACATGTGCAACTCTATCTAGAGTCTACCAAATCTAACAATATATATCCTAAATAAAAAAAAAAACCACTACCAAACATTTCATATCATAAAGTGTTCTCTGAAGCATTATTTCTTCCAATATTTTTTCATTCTTTTTTTTTTTATTAAAGTACAGTCAGTTTACAATGCTGTGTCAATTTCTGGTGTACAGCATAATGTTTCCATCCTACATCTATGTATGTACATATATTCATTTTCATATTCTTTTTCATTATAGGTTACTAAAACATACTGATTATAGTTCCCTGTGCTTTACATTATAAACTTCTTTATTTTATATAGAGTAGTTTCTGCAAATTTCAAACTCCCAATTTATCCCTTCCCACCCTCTTTATCCCCTGGTAAGTATAAGTTTGTTTTCTGTGTCTGTGAGCCTGTTTCTGTTTCATAAATAAATTTACTCGTGTCTTTTCTTTTTTTTAGATTCCACATATAAGCGATATCATATGGTATTTTTCTTTCTCTTTATGGCTTACTTCACTTAGAATAACGATCTCCAGGTCCATTAATAGTCAATAGAGTATATTCTTCTCTACATATAGGCCCAGAAATGGGATTATTGGAGCATATGGTAAGTCTATTTTTAGTTTTTAAAGGAATCTCCATACTATCCTCCATAGTGGCTGCACCGATTTACATTCCCATCAACAGTGTAGGAGGGTTCCTTTCAGCACAACTTCTCCAGCATTTATTATTTGTACACTTTTTAATGGTGGTTATTCTGACTGGTGTGAGGTGATAATCTCACTGTAGTTTGATTTGCATTTCTCTAACAATTAGCAATATCAAACATCTTTTCATGTGCCTATTGGCAATCTGAATGTCTTCTTTGAAGAAATGTCTATTCAGGTCTTCTGCCCATTTTTTGATAGGGTTGCTTTTTTAAAATATTAAGCTGTATTTTAGAAATTAGTCCCTTATCGGTTGCATCATTTGCATATATTTTCTTTCATTCTGTAGTTTGTCTTTTTGTTTTGTTGTTGGTATCCTTAGCTAAGCAAAAGCATTTAAGTTTAATTAGGTCCTATCTGTTTATTTTTGCCATTATGTCCATTATTCTAGGAGCTCATTTGAAAAAAACATTGCTGCAACTTACATCAAAGTGTTCTGCCTATGTTTTCCTCTAGGAGTTTTATAGTATTCTGTCTTACATTTATGTCTTTAATCCATTTGAGTCTACTTTTTTGTACAGTGTTAAAAGAATATTCTCATTTTTATTCTTTCACATGTTAGCTGTCTAGTTTTCTCAGAACCACTTATTGAAGAGACTATCTTTTCTCCATTGTATACTCTTGACTTTGTCATAGATTAACTAAGCATAAGCGTGTGGACTTTCTCTCCTATTCCATTGATCTATGTGTCTGTTTTTGTGCGAGTACTATACTGTTTTGATTATGGTAGCTTTGTGGTATAGTCTGAAGCCAGGGAGCATGATTCCTTCAGCTCCGTTCTTCTTTCTCAAGATTGTTTTGGCTGTTCGGTGTCTTTTGTGTTTCCATATAAATTTTAACATTTTTTTTGTTCCAGTTCTGTGAAAAATGCCATTGGTAGTTTGATAGAGATTGCATTGAATCTGTAGATTGCCTTGGGTAGTATGGCCATTTTAACGACTGATTCTTCCGATCCAAGAACACGGTATATCTTTCCATCTGTTTGAGTCATCTTCATTTCTTTCATCAGTGTCTTACAGTTTTCAGGGTACAGGTCCTTTGCCTCCTTTGGTAGGTTTATTCCTAGGTATTTCATTCTTTTTGATGTGACGGTAAATGGGTTGTTTCTTTCATTTCTTTTTCTACTGTTTTGTTGTTAGTGTATAGAAATGCAACTCATTTCTGTATATTAGTTTTGTATCCTGCAACTTTACCAAATTCACTGATGAGTTCTAGTAGTTTTCTGCTGGTGTCTTTGGGATTTTTTTATGTATAGTATCACATCATCTGCAAACAGTGAAGGTTTTACTTCTTCTTTTCCAATTTGGATGCCTTTTATTTGTTTTTCTTCTCTGATTGCTGTGGCTAGGACTTCTAAAACTATGTTGAAAGAAGTGCTGAAAGTGGGCATCCCTGTCTTGTTCCTGATCTTAGAGGAAATGCTTTCAGCTTTTCACCATTAAATACGATGTTAGCTGTGGGTTTTTCATATATGGCCTCCATTACATTATGTTCCCTCTGTGCCCACTTTCTGCAGAGGTTTTATCATAAATGGATGCTGAATTCTGTCAAAAGCATATTCTGCATCTCTAGAGATGATCATATGGTTTTTATTCTTCAATTTGTTAACATGGTGTTATCACACTGATTTGCAAATACTGAAAAATCCTTGCATCTCTGAGATAAATCCCTCTTGAAGCTGTATGATCCTTTTAGTGCCTTGTTGGAGTCAATCTGCTGGTATTTTGTTGAGTATTTCTACATCTATATTTATAAGTGATGTTGGTCTATAATTTTCTTTTTTTGTATGTTATCTTTGTCTGGTTTTGGTATCAGGATAATCGTGGCCTCATGGAATGAGTTCAGAAGTGTTCCTTCCTCTGCAATTTTTTGGAATAGTTTCAGGAGGACAGGTATTAACTCTTCTCTAAATGTTTGACAGAATTAGCCTGTGAAGCCATCTAGTCCTGGACTTTCATTTGGGAATTTTTTAATTACTCATTTCAGTACTAGTAACTGATCTATTCATATTTTCTACTTCTTCACGGGGCAGTCTTGGCAAATTGTACCTTTCTAAGAAACAGTCCATTTCTTCTTGGCTATCCATTTTGTTGGTGTAGAGTTGCTCATAGTAGCCTCTTACGATCCCTTGTATTTCTGTGGTGTCAGTTGTAACTTCTTTTTCTTCTCTGATTTTATTAATTTGGGCCCTCTCCCTTTTTTCCTTGATGAGTCTGACTAAAGGTTTATCAATCCTGTTTATCTTTTCAAAGAACTAGGTTTTAGTTTCATTGATCTTTTCTATTTTTATTAGTCTCTATTTCATTTATTTCTGCTCTAATCTTTATGATTTCTTTTCTTCTACTAACTTTGAGGTTTGTTTTGTTCTTCTTTCTCCAGCTGCTCTGGTAAGGTTAGGTTATTTGACATTTTTTCTTGTTTCCTGAGGTAGGCTTGTATCACTATAAACTACCTTTTTTTGAACTGCTTTTGCTGCTTCCCAGAGGTTTTCTGTTGCTGCGTTTTCATTTTCATTTGTCTCAAAGTAATTTTTGATTTCCTCTTTGATTTCTTCCATGATCCATTGGTTGTTTAGTAGCATATTGTTTAGCCTCCACGTGTTCACAGTTTTTGAAGCTTTTTTCTTGTAGTTGATTTCTAACCTTATAGCATTGTGGTCAGAAAAGATGCTTGGTATGATTTCAATTTTCCTAAATTTGCTGAGGCTACCTTTGTGGGCCAGCACGTGGTTGATTCTGGAGAATGTTCCATGTGCACTTGAGAAGAATGGTATTCTGTTTCTGTTGTTTTCAGATGGAATGTTCTATAGATATCAATTAAGTCCATCTGGTCTAATGTGTTATTTAGGTCCTGTATTTCCTTATTGATTTTCTGTCTGGATTATCTGTCCATTGATGTAAGTGTGGTGTTAAGGTCCCCACTATTACTGTGTTATTGTTGATTTCTCCTTTTATGTCTGTTAACAATTGCCTTATATACTGAGGTGCTTCTGTGTTGGGTGCGTATATATTTCAAATTGTTATATCCTCTTCTTGGATTGATCCCTTAAGCATTATGTAGTATCCTTGTCTCTTGTATCAGTCTTTATTTAAAAATCTATTGTCTGATGTAAGTATTGCTACTCCAGCTTTCTTTCGGTTTCCATTTGTATGGAATATCTTTTTCCATCCCCCTACTTTAAGCCTGTATGTGTGTCTAGCTCTGAAGTGTGTCTCTTGCATACATACAGGTGTTGTTTCTATATCCATTCAGCCAGTCTATGTCTTTTGCTTGGAGCATTTAATCCATTTATATTTAAAGTAATTATCAAACGTAAGACATTGATATCGTATGTTTTTATTGCCATTTTGTTATTTGGATTTGTTTTTGCACGTTTTTTTTTTTCCCTCTTTCTTCTTTTTGTTCTCTTGTGTTTTGATGACTACAGAGTTACACTACACTACACACACACACACACACACACACACACACACATACACACGATTGTTTCAAGTTCCTGATATCTTAATTTCAAATGCATTTTGGAAAACTTGTATTCATACCCTACTCCCCTCACAATTACTTGTGTCTAGCTGTGGCCTTTTCTGTTTCACCTAGAGAAGTTTCTTGAACATTTATTATAAAGCTGGTTTGGTGGTGAATTCTTTTAGCTTTTATCTATCTGTGAAGCTTTTAATTTCTCCATCAAATCTGAATGAGAGTCTTGCTGGGTAGAATATTCCTGGTTGTAAATTTTTCCCTTTCATCACTTTAAATGTATCGTGCCACTCCCTCTGGCCTGCAGAGTTTCTGCTGAGAAATCAGCTGATAATCTTATGGGAGTTCCTTTGTATGTTATTTGTTGCTTTTCTCTTGCTGATTTTATTATTTTCTCCTTATCTTTAATTTTTGTCAATTTGATTACTACGTGCCTTGATGTGTTCCTCTTTGGGTTAATCCTGTGTGGGACTCTCTGTGCTTCCTGGACTAGGGTGACTATTTTCTTTCCCAAGTTAGGGAAGTTTTCGGCTATAATCTCTTCAAATAATTTCTCAGGTACTTTCTCTCTTCTCTTTCTGGGACCCCTATAATGTGAATATTAGTGTGCTTCATGTTATCCTTGGGGTCTCAAATTATCCTTGTTTCTTTTCATTCTTTTTTCTGTTCTATGGTAGTGATTTCCACTAATCTGTCTTCTAGCTCACTGATCCATTCTTCTGCCTCATTTCTTCTATTCTTGGTTTTTTCCAGAGTATTATTCATTTTAGTAATTGTATTCTTCAATTCTGGGCATTCTTTATATTTTCTAACTCTTTGCTAAAAATTTCACTCTCTGCATCTATTCTCCTCTTGAGTTCTTTGATCATCTTCATAACCATTACTCTAAATTCTTTCTCAGGTAGATTGCCTATTTCCTCATCACTTATCTCTTCTGAGATTTTTTTCTTGTGCCTTTGCCTGGAGTATATTCCTCTGCCACCTCATTTTGTCTAAATTTCTATTTGTACTTTTAGGCAGGTTAGTTACATTTCTCCACCTTGGAGAAATGGCCCTCTGTATGAGACATTCTATGCATCTCAGCAGTGTATGTCCCTCTTGTCACCCAAGAGCCAGGGTCCAGCTGGTCCCAGGATGGAGTCTGACCTGTATTTATGATTCCTTCCACAGGCTGTGGGATTGTTGTTTTCTTACTTCTGGTATCTGCCCCTTGGTGGGTGAGGCTGAACTAGAGGCTTACGCAGGTTTCCTGGCAGAAGGATTCAGTACCTGCCCACTGGCTGGAGCTTGGTCCTGGCCCTCTGCTGAGAAGGGCCGTGTCTAGGGGCATATCCAGAAGCAACTGCAGGGTCAGGAAGTATGCTGATGAGTGGGGCTGTGTTCCCACTCAGAATGTTGTTTGGCCTAAAGCTTCCCAGCCCTTAAGCCTACAGGCTGTTGGGTGGGACTAAGTCTTGGAGCTAATGACTCAAGCAAGATGTCAGCCCCCAGGAAAGCTCATGTAGATGAACACTCTCATAATGTCCACCACCAGCTTTTATGTTCCCAGGGTGAGCCACACAGCAGCTCCCCACCTCCCAGGAGACTCCAAAACCAGCAGACAGGTCTGGGCTAGGTTCCTACAAAATCACTGCCTCTGCTCTCGGTCCCGGCACACACGAGTTTCTGTCTGCAGTTCCCAAGAGAATTAAGTCTGTGTTTTCCCCAGTTCCATAGAGCTTCTGCAATTAAGCCCCTCTTGCCTTCAAAACCGTATATGCTGGGGTCTCTTCCTCCCAATGCTGGAACCCTGGGGAGCCTGATATGGGGCTCAGAACTCGCACTCCTGTGGGAAGGCCTCTGTACTTTAATTATTCTCCAATTTGTGAGTCACCCACCCATGGGGTATGGGGCCCAATTATATCGTGAGCACACCACTCCTACTGTCCTGCTGTGATTCCCTCCTTATGTTTCTAGTTGAAGATATCTCTAACGTTTTATTATGGAAATTTTCAAAACTACAGGAAAGTTGAAAAATTGTACGTAAACACCCTCAGCTCCATCATCTAGATTCTATAATTAAAATTTTACAGCAGACAAATAGCCAATAGACACATGAAAAGATGCTCAACAACGTTATTGTTAGAGAAATGCAAATCATAACTATGAGGTATCACCTCACACCAGTCAAAATGGCCATCATCCAAAAGGCTACAAATAATAAATGCTGAAGAGGATGTGGAAGAAAAGGAAACCCTCCTACACTATTGGTGGGAATGTAAATTGGTGCAGCCACTATAGAAAACAGTATGGAGGTTCCTTAAAAAACTAAAAACAGACTTACCATATGATCCAGCAATCCTACTCCTGGGCATATATCCGGAAAAGACAAAAAACTCTAATTCAAAAAGATACATGCACCCCAATGTTCACAGTAGCACTATTTGCAACAGTCAAGACATGGAAGCAACCTAAGTGTCCATCAAGAGGTGAATGGATAAAGAAGATGTGGTGTGTACAAACATACACACACACACAATGAAATATTACTCAGCCATAAAAAAGAATGAAATACCCCCAGTTGTAGCAACATGGGTGGACCTATATATTACCATACTAAGTCAAGTAAGTCAGAAAAAGAAAAGTATTATATGGTATCACTTATTAAGTGGAATCTAAAATATAATATAAATGAACTTATTTACAAAACAGAAAGATTCACAGGGGGAAGGTACAGTTCAGTGGCAGAGCACATGCTTAGCATGCATGAGGTCCTGGGTTCAAACCCCAGTACCTCTATCAAAAAAAATTAATAAACCTAATTACCTCCCCCCACCAAAATAGACTCACAGACAGAGAAAACAAACAATGGTTGGTTACAAAGGGAAAATTGAGGGTGGGGGCATATATATTAGGAGTATGGAATTAACACATATATCTCACTATATAAAACACATAAACAACAAGGATTTACTGTATAGCACAGGGGACTATATTTAGTATCTTGTAGTAACCTATAATGGAAAAGAATCTGAAGAATACACATGCACACCCCTGAATCACTTTGCTGTATACCTGAAACTAAAACAATATGGTAAATCAACTATAGTTCAATTAAAATTTTTTTTTAGTTTTACCTTATTTGTAGAATTGTGTTTAAAAATAGCAGCAAACAAATATATAAAATGGATTAGACTACACACAGTCAGTGGACAATTTTAAAATTACTGACATTCACAAAGATTAGGAAATATAACATGAAAAAGTAAATAAATCATGTGTGCAACCATGTATCAAAATGGTTACATTTACATAAATATGTTTTTATAATTATACACACAAGCCAGTAAAGCTTAAACCAGACATGTGGAAGCTTTCTTACTACTCCCTAAATAGGGATGTAAGCCATGGACCACCTGTATCAGCCTTTCCTGAAGTGACAGTTTTATTTTATTGGAGATCTGGACCCTATCCGAGACTTCAAATACCATAAAAAAGTAAATAAGATAGTATGGTACTGGCACAAGAATAGACATAAAGAATAGAAACAGACCCATGCATATACACTTGATTTAGAACAAAGGTGCCACTTAGAACAAAGCAGGAAAAGAACAGTCTTCTCAGAAATGAGGGCTGCAACAGTTTGGTATCCATACTAAAATAGGTAACCTGGACCCCTCTCACACATCAGAGACAAAAATCAATACCAGATAGAGCCCTAAATAAGGAAGATGAAATGATACAGCTTTTAGAAGATAATACAGGAGTGTGTATTTAGGAAAAGATTTCTTAAACAAGACACAAAAAGCATTAACCACAAAAGGATGAGAATGATAAACTTGATAAAAATTTAAGACTTATTCATCAGAAGACACAATATGAAAAGGGCATAACACACCATAGGGGAAATATATTCACAGCATATATTTTAAAAGAGAGCCTAAAAATATATTCACAACATACATTTTAAAAGAGAGCCTCCTTTTTCAATAAGAAAAAGATAACCCAACAGAAAGATAGGAAACTAACTTGAACAGGCCATCTCACAAAAGGAGGAACTGGTCAATATACATGAGAAAAGGGGATGGAACTTATTAAAATGACAAATACTCAAGGATGTGAAGCAATGAGAACGTTCACACAGTTACTGAGAATGTAAACTGAAATAAGCGCTATGGAAAACACTTGTCAATATTTACTCAAGTTAAAGAACAGTAAACGTGCATACATATTGTGTACAACAATGTACATAGCAATGTTATTCACAACAGTCAAAGAGAAAAATAATCCAATTGCCCACCAACAGTAAATAGGATCATTGTGGTACAATCATATAATGGAATACTTTACAGCAAGGAAATGAACAAACCACAGTGATATGTAACAACATGGATAAGTCTCATATACAGTATTTAGTCAAAGAAGCTGAATCAAAAATATACATATAGTCAGATTTAATTTTCATGAAGCTCAAAAACATAAGGAAGTGATCGTCAAAAAGTCGGCACAGTCGTTACCTTTAGTGGGGAGAGAGGAGATCAGGATTGTGAGAGCTACTGGGATGCTATCAGTGTTTATTTCTAGATCTGGGTGGCGGTTACAAAGGCATTTGCTTTTTATTAATCTGTTTTGCTATACATTTGTTTCATGCCTATTTCTGTACGTATGATTTCTCAGTATTAAAAAAAAAAAACCTTTAAAAAAATAGATTTCTGGGTCACTCCCCAAGCCACTCAGGTAGAACCTGAGAGTTTAAATTTTTAACATTCATCAATGATGAGTCTTACCCATACTAATAAATTCAAGAAATATTGGCTGACATCTATATCTAGCCTCCCAAAAGAATAACTTTTAATAAAATTTTCCAGTCATCCAAAAGAGCCAAACAGAAGTTCTAATAGTCTTAGATTGGATGGGTAGGCAGAAGATTTGATCTTTCAGTTTCTTACCCCTTTTAAATGCCATTGGAATTAAATTAAATATATATATATGTGTGTGTGTGTGTGTGTGTATATGTGTGTGTGTGTGTGTGTGTGTGTGTGTATACATATAGTAATCAGCAAGCTAGATTACAAAGATTCTTCAGCCCTGAAGAATACGCTAGGATAATCAAATAAACAGGTGCTTTCAGTAAGGACCTTCTCCTGACTCTGAAAAACTATAGTAAACAAATTAAATAGATTTTGTACTTCATGAATCAGATTGTCATTCATGATGCTACAAAGGTGACTGTAAAACTTTACTCTGAATTTCTGAAGGACAAAGAACTGATTTAGTTTATCAGATTCCAAAGAATTTAATTATTCTTTAAGATTCTGGCCAAGTTCTGTGGGGAATAAAGCACTTATGTACAAACCAGGGCTAACACACACCTATAGCTGCAAAAAATGATTTACCAGTATAGTTATATACTTGCAGCAGAAGCAAAACAGCATATGTATCATAAGAATGTAAATTCTGATCAATAAAAACACACAAAAAAATAAATGGTGACAAATTAAATGTCGAATTACTTAGGTACTATATAGACAGATGCCATAAAGACCACCTAAAAATACCAATTTTTTTTTCACTAAACCACCAGATAAGGAAGACCAGATTAAAAGAACAAACAATAAATCACAAAGGTCACACATACTTTAGGCTTCAATCAAGTGTAATGTTAAAGATTGTTGTCATTCTCTGACCTTTTTCCCCTTCTGCTGTTAACTCTAATTTTAAATCTGCCTAAAATCACATAATCTTCTTGAGAACATAAAATCAATCTTGTAACCATTTATTCCAATTACTATTTTTCTGTAATCCAGATAGAATTATCATAAGGAACTACTATTAATTTAATTTCCCACTTGCAAATATTTAATATTATAAACAACACTTCAATAAAATCTCTGCTTCAATTAAATCTGATAAGGATCACTTTACCTGTATAACAGAGCCTTGCAAGCCATTCTGAACACTGTGGCATCTCTCAACAAAAACATCAGGTAAAGCAACTTTAAAAACCATAAAGGATGCTGATCAGATTATAAAAACTGCTGAGCCATCAGAGCTGCAGTCTAAAAGGAAGCAGGCTGCAACATGAAGTCACTACTGACAAGGAGGGACCCAATCAACAGTCCCAAATTTCTTCCCAAGTATTGTGCAACTTTGTGGGAGGCAGGAAAAGGGAGACAAAATTTTGAATTTGGCTAGAACTCCTATAAAAATATTTAAGCCTAACCTAATGTAAAGTAGAAAAACCAATGTTAGTTTTCATTAATCACACTACTATATCAAGAATTACTACAAATATGACATTGCTAAAACATATGCACAATAGAGAGTACTACTGTTCACTCATTATACATTTTCAGAAAAGCATTAATGGTTAATTTTTCAACTCTAAAATTAGGATGATTTCCAGATAATATGCCAGAATCCCACCAAAAGGACCATTTAAAAAACTGCAGTTTCAAAAAATGTATCTATGAAACAAAATAAAAACAAAGTCACATATTCCTTTCCAGTCAAAAGCAAAACCTAGTTCTTAACTTTCTGCATTAACTTGTGAATACTGTATGCCTATGACAAGAGTAAACTGGAAGATTCCTCACTATTAGAAAATCAATAACTTATAACAACTGTAAATTTTTAAAATTTCAAATGCATTATTTTTAGGGCAACAGGAAGGAGGAAGAGAACCTGTCAATATCTATTATGCTCTGGTACTTCAAAAAATGTTTTACTTTAATAAAATTATCTTATTATCAGAAGTATAAATTCTACTTTTTCCCACCCAACATTTCTGAAACTCCGACCAAAGTACTTTTTCCTCTTCTTTACACTCTTAAGTGGAATCTAGCTAATGAAAATGTGGTGAATTGATAAAGCATGTCAACTGAGATATTTTGCAAACTACTTGATTAAATGGCTTAAAGGAAAAGGTTACTACTACATTTCTCACACTTCTGACAGTCAGCTGAAGGTACATTTCTTCAATAGCAAGATATCCAAACGAAGCGGAAACGAATCTCAAAACCCTAAACTGTTCCTCAATCACTGCACCACCTTTCCCACAGTACACCTGAAATCAAACCATCAGAAACTAATGAACTAACAAAAATGAAGCTCTATCATCAACAGTACATAGAGTATCGAATTTTTCATTCTTTCTAAAGTCCAAGTTTTATCAAGTCATTAAAAGCACAGCTTTAAGTGAACTTTATAATAATGCCAATTAGCTGTTTTTTGATGTGCACACATGAATATAAATTAAAAATTACCTAACCCTAAGCCAAAATAAACCTTTCCAATACAGCCTAGGAAAAAGATTGTGAAACACTGGGAAAATAAAGTTAAGAACTCTTTCAGAAATCTCCAATCTCTCTTTAAATTTTTAAAGGTAAAGATTCTCCTAACATCTGTATATTTAAATAAAGCCAAATACTAGATAAACCTGTGAATATAAAGCCATAATTTTTCCATCTACTGATACAAGGCACATCAGAAACAATGTTAAAATTTCCATGAACTTCACAGGTAAGACTGAGCCTCAGAAGCAACCAAAACTTCTGCTTTTCGTTCATCGTATGCTGTCCACACGATAAATCCCAACACTTTTCCCACACTGAACTCAGCTGAAATCTTAACAATATAATGGCAAACAATGTAGAGAAATAACAGATGCACAAATACACCAATCAATAAATACAACTCATACACAAATTTTTAATCCACTGGTTCTCTTTTCGTCTGTGAACCAAAAGATCAGAACTGTTTTCATAACATTTGCCTTTTTCCACTGTGCTGTTATTTGCATAATGATACAAGCCTAATGGTAGAAAAAAACTACTTGGTGTTTTAGCATAAATCCAGGCAAGTGGTACCAAACTGTACCATGGCCATTGCATTCTTCATCACTACCCACTTGTGATTTTTCAAAAAGGAGCCAGTCCTTGATGAAGCAATACACATTATTAATTTTATCTCCGCCTTTGAGTACACTTCTTTTTAACATTTGGTATGACAAAATGGGAAGTACACATAAAGCAACTCTGCTGCATAGCTTAGTACAATGCTTGTCTTGTTTGAGAGCTAAAATTTTACCATGGAACATCATTTTTTACTTGAAAGATAGGCAGACAAACTATCATTATTCCAATTTGACTATCTGGCATTTTCTCAAAAATGAGCAAGACAGTCACTTCGAGAAAAACAAGTGACAGTACTGATAAAATTTGAGTTTTCAAGCAAAAATTAGAATTCTGGAAAATCAGAATTATCCTCCACTATAAACTCAATAGCATTTCAATACTTAAAAATTTTTGATGCAATCAAAGGTGACATTAAAGAATATACATTTTAATATTATATAACAAAACATATTATTTGGAAGCTCCAAATAACTCAGTGAAGCAGTATTTTCCAAATGACCAGTACATCATATTACAAAATCAAACATGGCTAAAAGATTCTCAAGTACAAGACAGACCAATGGATCAGAGTTTCAAAAATTCAGATATGGTTTCATGTTACACATCACAAATAACCTTTAAAGAACTACCACTTATGGAGTTTTGGTGTATTGTCAAAGAAAAATATCCGCAATTATCTGAAAAGGGTAAAAAAAGTCTCCTCTTTTTTCCAGCTGCATACTTGTAAAACACCAGATTTTCTTCGTATACTTCAACCAAAATAACATATGGTAACAAATTAAATGCCAAAGAAAATGTAAGAATCTAGCTATCATGTATTAAGTCAGACATTAAAGAGATGTGTAAAAACATAAAACAATGCCACTCAAAAATTTTTCGGAGATTTTGGAAAAGTAACTTTTGATAAAAAATTTTACATTAACATACAATGGTAATATTTTATTACTACTTCAAAAAAATAAGTTTCTCATTTTTAATTCCCAGTAAATACCAAATAGATATAACCCACAGTAACAAAAGTTCTTTGAGGTCCTCAAATTAAGTGTATAAGGGAATCTTTTCTTTTTTTTTTTTTTTAATGTAAGGGAATCTAAAGACCAAAAAGTTTTGAGAACTGCTGACTTGAAACTAATACAGGAGGAGACATTTATTGATTAAAAAAGGCTGTTAGATCATAAGTGGCTACAGTTTAGCTTCAAAAACTAAGCGTCTTCCAAAGTACAACTCAACAAAGTTCAATTCCAATAATTTAAGTATGCTGTTTTAATTTATAATATTGTAATTGGTATGTATATGCATGACTGGGACATTATGCTGTACACCATAAACTGACACATTGTAACTGACTGTACTTCAATTAAAAAAAATATATAATATGGTAAATGGGGACAGGTATAAAATCAACATTAACAAAGGTCTCTAGAGTCATCATAACTATAAAATGACCCAAACAGAATCATCTGATGATGTTTGCTTACTAAACCAGAATATTTCTGAAATGCCAGTTTAAATCAACAAGTGCTTTCACTATGATAACATGTAAATATTATACCATAACTAATATTTGTTATCATAACAATAATTCTTAAGACTAAAACATCTGAGAACTGCTAAACTGTCACTTAATGTTTACTTCCCTTAGGTCTCTAACATAACTTCCTACAGCTACTTTTGATGAGATATACAAAGTAGGCAAAGGCAACCTAATATCTCCAGTAAGTGTTTGCCAGCTACCTCACAGAAAAACTCAAAGAGACAAAACATTAAGTCACCAAAATTTCAATCTCTAGTTTCATGCAATATAGTATCCACTAATTTCCTAAAATAAATTTATTAAGAGCTGCTAATATGTGAGGCCCTGTGCCTTCTAGGGATATTTCTCCCCTAACTTCTCTTTCATCAAAGACGGGTATCAAAGAATGTATTTTTTACCATTATGCAACCAATCACCCAAAACTAAAATATTAACATATAAATATTAATTGAAATTTATAGATATCAATACCAAATCAAGAAGACCACCGTGACAGACATATCTATTTTTGCTACATGATATTCCCTACCCCTTTCTTTTGGTAATAGTCCTATTTTTCTGGGACAAACCAGCTCCTCCCTCCAACCACTGCTCTTGGTACACGCATAAATTACAACAAGCAGCTCTACTCTGGAAGATGAATGGACACATGACCCACTTTAGGCCAGAACCTGTCTCCTGCCACCACACAGGAACCTGCTCTTAAGCAGAACAACAGATGGAAGGAAACAGGTTGAACTCTAACAGCAATAGCCACATGCTAAAGAGATTCTTCTATGAAACTTCGTTACTAAATTCTCCAGATCTGCCATATTATTCTGTTTTTCCTTTCAACTCTGCAACGTATCTATTAATCTTCTAATAAATTACCTTTTTTCTTTCCATTAGCCAAGATGTTTCTATGCCTTGCAGTTAAGGAATCCTGACTACTACTAAATCTCCAATGAATCCATCTAAAAACGACTGTTAATAGCAAGCATTTGAAACGATATTAAACCTTGCTGGTAAGTAAATAAAAAAAATACCTAATGAATTTACCTCTCTAAATCAGTACTATCCAGAAATTTTTGCAATGACAGAACTACTCATCTGCATTGTTCAATAAGGTAGCCAGTAACCACATGTGACTACTGGGCACTTGAAATGTGGCTAGTACACCTATGGGAGTGATTTTTAGATTTTATTTAATTTTAGTTGGTTTAAGTTTAAATTTAAATAACCACATGTACCTAGTGGCTACCTTATTGGAAAGCATAATTCTAAATTAACAAAATAAAGAACACCCATTTAAATTCACTGTTTTCAGGTCCTCAGGAAAACACTGCTAATGGCAATGCAAACTGGGCCAAGACTTTTAAATAGTCTGGAAATATTTATCAAAAGCCATAGAAAAGTTCACTCTTTGAATCTAATAAATTTATACAAATAAGTCAAAAGAAGGAAAAAAGGGCATACGAATGAAGGTTGTATAGAAGCAATATAGTAATGACAAGCTACTTAGAATAACTCAAAAGTTCAGAAAAAAGAATGACAGTAAATATATAATACAGTTAAACACTTTAACATACAGTTTATAAATGATTTAATAGATATTCAAAATACAGTTAAAAGCCACCAAAAAGTAAATTAGAATGCCATGTAAACATAGAAAAGCACCAACAAAACCAGGCAAAGACACTACAAAAAAAGAGAATTATAGGCCAATATCACTGATGAACATAGACGCCAAAATCCTCACCAAAATTTTAGCAAATAGAATCCAACAACACATAAAAAAGATTATACAACATGACCAAGTGGGGTTCATCCCAGGGACACAAGGCTGGTTCAACATACGCAAATCAATCAATGTAATACATCACATCAACAAGAGAAAGGACAAAAACCACATGATCATCTCAATCGATGCAGAAAAAGCATTTGATAAAATTCAACACCCATTTATGATAAAAACTCTCGCCAAAGTGGGTATAGAGGGAACATATCTCAACATAATAAAAGCTATATATGACAAACCTACAGCCAGCATAGTTCTCAACGGTGAAAAACTCAAAAGCTTCCCACTAAAATCTGGGACAAGACAAGGATGCCCACTATCACCACTCCTATTCAACATAGTCCTGGAAGTCCTAGCCACAGCAATCAGGCAAGAGAAAGAAATAAAAGGGATCCAAATTGGAAAAGAAGAGGTAAAAGTGTCATTATATGCTGACGACATGTTACTATATATAGAAAACCCTAAAAGGTCCACACAAAAGCTACTAGAGCTGATTGAAGAATTCAGCAAGGTAGCAGGTTACAAAATTAATGTTCAAAAATCAGTTGCATTTCTTTACACTAATGATAAATCAACAGAAAAAGAAAGCAAAGAAACAATCCCCTTTAAAATAGCACCCAAAGTAATAAAATATCTGGGAATAAATCTAACCAAGGAGGTGAAAGAATTATACACAGAAAACTATAAACCAATGATGAAGGAAATTAAAGAAGACTTTAAAAAATGGAAAGATATTCCATGCTCTTGGATTGGAAGAATCAATATTGTTAAAATGGTCACACTGCCCAAGGCAATCTACAGATTTAATGCAATCCCTATCCAATTACCCAGGACATATTTCACAGAACTAGAACAAATCATAATAAAATTTATATGGAACCATCAAAGACCTAGAATTGCTAAAGCATTACTGAAGAGAAAGAAAGAGGCTGGAGGAATAACTCTCCCAGACTTCAGACAATACTATAGAGCTACAGTCATCAAGACAGCATGGTATTGGTACCAAAACAGACATATAGACCAATGGAACAGAATAGAGAGCCCAGAAATGAACCCACAAACCTTTGGTCAACTAATCTTCGACAAAGGAGGCAAGAATATACAATGGAATAAAGACAGTCTCTTCAGCAAATGGTGTTGGGAAAACTGGACAGCAGCATGTAAAACAATGAAGCTAGAACACACCCTTACACCATATACAAAAATCAACTCAAAATGGATTAAAGACTTAAACATAAGACAAGATACAATAAACCTCCTAGAGGAAAACACAGGCAAAATATTATCTGACATACATTTCAAAAATTTTCTCCTAGAAGAAATAAAAGCAAGAATAAACAAATGGGACCTAATGAAACTTACAAGCTTCTGCAGAGCAAAGGAAACCAGAAATAAAACAAGAAGAAAACCTAGGGAATGGGAGAAAATTTTTGCAAGTGAAACCGACAAAGGCTTGATCTCCAAAATATATAAGCAGCTCATACGACTCAATAAGAAAAAAATAAACAAACCAATCCAAAAATGGGCAGAAGACCTAAACAAGCAATTCTCCAAGGAAGACATACAAATGATCAAAAAGCACATGAAAAAATGTTCAATATCACTAATTATCCGAGAAATGCATATTAAACCTACAATGAGGTTATCACCTCACACCAGTCAGAATGGCCGTCATTCAAAAATCCAAAAATGACAAATGCTGGAGAGGCTGTGGAGAAAGGGGAACCCTCCTACACTGCTGGTGGGAATGCAGTTTGGTGCAGCCACTATGGAAAACAGTGTGGAGATTCCTCAAAAGACTAGGAATAGACTTACCATATGACCCAGGAATCCCACTCCTGGGCTTGTATCCAGAAGGAAATCTACTTCAGGATGACACCTGCACCCCAATGTTCATAGCAGCACTATTTACAATAGCCAAAACATGGAAACAGCCTAAATGGCCATCAACAGGTGACTGGATAAAGAAGAGGTGGTATATTTATACAATGGAATACTACTCAGCCATAAAAACCGACAACATAATGCCATTTGCAGCAACATGGATGCTCCTGGAGAATGTCATTCTAAGTGAAGTAAGCCAGAAAGAGAAAGAAAAATACCATATGAGATCGCTCATATGTGGAATCTAAAAAACAAACAAACAAACAAAAACAAAGCGTAAATACACGACAGAAATAGACTCATGGACAAAGAATACAGACTTGTGGTTACCAGGAGGGTAGAGGGTGGGAAGGGATAGACTGGGATTTCAAAATTGTAGAATAGATAAACAAGATTACACTGTATAGCACAGGGAAATATACACAAAATGTTATGATAAAACACAGAGAAAAAAATGTGACAATGAGTGTGTATATGTCCACGAATGACTGAAAAATTGTGCTGAACACTGGAATTTGACACAACATTGTAAAATGATTATAAATCAATAAAAAATGTTAAAAAAAAAAAGAAAAGCCAAAAAAAAAAAAAAAAAGCAAAGCACCAACAAAAAGTTAAATCAGTCCAACAATGCATTAAAGGGATCATACAGCATGATCAAGTGGGATTTATCCCAGGGATGCAAAGATTTTTCAATATCCGTAAATCAATATGATGTATCACGTTAACAAATTGAATAATAAAAACCAAATGATCATCTCTAGAGATGCAGAAAATGCTTTTGATAAAATTCAACATCCATTTATGATAAAACCTCTGCAGAAAGTGGGCACAGAGGGAACATAATGTAATGGAGGCCATATATGAAAAACCCACAGCTAACATCATACTTAATGGTGAACAGCTGAAAACATTTCTTCTAAGATCAGGAACAAGACAGGGATGCCCATTTTCACCACTTTTATTCAACATAGTTTTAGAAGTTCTAGCCATAGCAATCAGAGAAGAAAAACAAATAAAAGGCATCCAAATTGGAAAAGAAGAAGTAAAATTGTCACTGTTTGCAGATGACATGATACTATACATAGAAAATCCCAAAGACGCTAGCAGAAAACTAGAGCTCATCAACTAATTCAGTAAAGTTGCAGGATACAAAATTAATATACAGAAATGAGTTGCAGGAGAGAAGCAAGATGGTAGAATAGAAGGACACTTATAGCTCACCCTCTCCCACAAATACACCAAAACTCACATCTACGGACCTACTCAGCCAACCAGAGCACCTGCCGAACTCCGACAGAACATCGCCCTCTTTGAAAGACAAAGACGCCAAAAACCTGGTAGGAGAAAAGGAAAAAAGAAAGAAGAAAAAGCAAAACAGTGCGGGACGATCCCACGGGGAAGGAGCGGCAAAGGAGGACTGGCGCTCGTTTGCTGGGTCTCCCCTCTCCAACAGAGAGGCCAGTGGGATGGAGGGGGAGCCTCCAAGGCTCAGATCTGCCCCGAGCACCCCTTGACCAATAGAACTGAGTTAAACGGGCACAAAGGGTCCCTGTGACACCCAGCCTGGGATGCGAGCCGGCAGCTGAAGCCGGGACAGGCCGCCAGGGTCGGGCGGAGGACTGGGGCAGCTGCACTGAGGCAGCCCTGAGGGACTGCAGGGTGCTGCATGCCGTCACTGGGAGGGGATACAGAGCAGAACGACCTCGGTCCCCCATAAGTTGCGAAAAAAAGCAAAGCAACATGGCTGGTGTGCCATGGGGGGAGGGGTGCCGTAGCCTTTGTCTCCTCAGACCTGCGCCGCCATTACTGGCACTTCTCACAAGAACAGAGGTGGGGCGCCAGTAACCACATGTGCCATCTCCTCCTGTGTGCAGCACCCCGGCAGGGGCGGGGCCGAGACCTGAATCTGCACCCTGCGGCTCCGCAACCTCCTAGGCAGAACTGAGACTTGTTTACAGCCCAAGGAAAATAGGATCTTTCTGCCCTGGCACCTCAGAGAACTTGCACCACCAAGACAAACAAGGAGCTGAGATTTGGCACGGAGCGGGGTGGGGCCGTTCCGCGGTCATCCCTGAGCTCGCCTTCAGAGCGCCAACCCGAGGCGGAGCGGGCAGCTGCACAGAGCAGTGGAGTAACCAGCTCCAGAAGAGGGCAAGCGGCCACTAGCCTTCCTGGCAGGAATGCAGCACCTGACCAAGGTGCTGGGAGGGAGCATGACCCGCCCACCTGCCTCACCAGAGCGCATCATCTGACTGCAGCATCGGGAGGGGGAGTGACCTGCCTGCCCACTGGGTAAGAACTCAGCACGTGACCCAGTGCTGGGAGAGGGGCGCGATCTGCTGGCCAACAGCCACTGGGAGCAGCACAGACAAGGGTGCCAACAGAAGGCCTCTGGAAACAGCAAGCTGAGCTTGCAAAACAGGGCGAAGACACAAAGACCTCCAATAAAATCATTAAGAGCACACCGTCTCCAGGAGAACTAGATAACTGATACTCCTTAAGCCACAGAGCCAGAGACATAAGAGCAATATGAAGCAGAGGAACCACTCCCAATTAAAAGATCAAGAGAAATCCCCTTAAAGCACGATCAAGGAAATAAACATTGATGGCCTACTAGATCAAGATTTCAAAAAAGGAGTGATCGAAGTACTGAAGGAACTAAAAGAAATAATGTTTAGAGATATAAAATATGTCCAAAATGAAATAGAAGCTATAAAGAAGAACCAAGTAGAATTGGTAAACTCATTTGCTGAGATGAGAGCTGACCTAAAGGCTGTATAAAGCAGGCTAGATAATGCAGAGGAACGAATAAATGACCTAGAAGACAGGACAACAGAAAGCACCCAATCAGAACAGCTGAGAGAAAAACAAATAAAAAACAATGAAAACAATATAAGGGACCTATGGGATAATATAAAGCGTGCCAATCTACACATAATAGGGGTTCCAGAAGAGGAAGAAAGAACAAAGGGGATTGAAAAGGTATTTGAAGAAATCATGACTGAAAACTTCCCAAACCTAAGTGAGTCAGATATCCAAGTACAGGAGGCTCAGAGGGTCCCAAACAGGAAGAACCCAAACAGACTCATGCCAAGACATATCATAATCAAGATGGCCAGAGTCAAGGAGTCAAGGATAATGAAATGATCCTAAAGGCAGCAAGAAAAATACAAAGAGTGAGTTAGAAGGGAACACCCATAAGGCTCTCAGCTGATTTCTCTACACAAATACTACAGGCCAGAAGAGAGTGGCAAGATACAGTCAAAGTCCTGAATGAAAAAAAGATGCAGCCTAGGATACTCTATCCAGCAAGGCTATCCTTTAGAATAGAAGGAGAGATAAAGAACTTCACAGACAAGCAAAAACTGAAAGAGTTTAGCAACACTAAACCCATGCTAAAAGAAATAATGACAGGTCTACTCTAAATAGAAAAGAAGCAGGATGCTACAAAAATGAGAAATTCATAACTGGAAAGGAGATAACTGCCATGAATCATAAAAAGAATAAACACAAAATTGTAAAAGAAGACATCTAAATCATTAACAGTGGGAGAGGGAAGCAAGGAAAGTCATTGTGGAAAACAGTACAGAGATTCCTCAAAAGATTAGGAATAGACTTACCATATGACCCAGGAATCTTGCTCCTGGGCATACACCCAGAAGGAACCCTACTTCAAAATGACACCTGCACCCCAATGTTCATAGCAGCACTATTTACAATAGCCAAGACATGGAAACAGCCTAAATGTCCATCAACAGATGACTGGATAAAGAAGCTGTGGTATATTTATACAATGGAATACTGTTCAGCCATAAAACTGACAACAATGCCATTTGCAGCAACATGGATGTTCCAGGAGAATGTCATTCTAACTGAAGTAAGCCAGAAAGAGAAAGAAAAATACCATAAGAGATCGCTCATATGAGGAATCTAAAAAAGTAAAATAAAATAAATACAAAACAGAAACAGATTCAGACATAAAATACAAACTTGCGGTTGCGAAGGGGGCCGGGGGTGGGAAGGGACAGACTGGGATTTTAAAATGCAGAATAAATAAACAAGATTATACTGTATAGCACAGGGAAATATATACAAGATCTTGTGGTAGGTAGCTCATAGCGAAAAAAAAAATGTGACAATGAATATATATATATATATATATGTTCATGTATAACTGAAAAATTGTGCTCTACACTAGAATTTGACACATTGTAAAATGACTGTCACTCAAAAAATTTAAAAAATTAATAAAACATCAGAAAAAAAAAGAAAGGAGTTGCTATAACAACGAAATAGCAAAAAAAAAAAAAAACTTAAGCAAACAATCCCATTTACTATTGCATCAGAAAGAATGAAATACCTAGGAATAAACCTACCTAAGGAGGCAAAGGACCTGTACCCTGAAAACTATAAGACACCGATGAAAGAAATGAAAATGATGCAAACAGATGGAAAGATATACCGTGTTCTTGGATCGGAAGAATCAATCGTTAAAATGGCCATACTACCCAAGGCAATCTACAGATTCAGTGTAATCCCTATCAAACTACCAATGATATTTTTCACAGAACTGGAAAAAAAAATGTTAAAATTTGTATGGAAACACAAAAGACACCGAATAGCCAAACAATCTTGAGAAAGAAGAACAGAGCTGGAGGAATCACGCTCCCTGGCTTCAGGTTATACTACAAAGCTACAGTAATCAAACAATACAGTACTGGCACAGAAACAGACATATATATCAATGGAACACGAAAGAAAGTCCAGAAATAAACCCACACACTTATGCTCAATTAATCTATGACAAAGGAGGCAAGAACATACAATGGAGAAAAGACAGTCTCTTCAATAAGTGGTCCTGAGAAAACCAGACAGCTAACATGTAAAAGAATTAAGTTAGAACATTCTCTAATACCATATACAAAAATAAACTCCAAATGGGGGGGAAAGGTATAGCTCATTGGAAGAGCACATGCTCAGCATGCACAAGGTCCTGAGTTCAATCCCCATTACCTCCACTCAAAAGGAAAGAAAGAAATGAATTTAATTAACTCCTTCTCAGAATAAATGAAAGAAATTTTACAGAAGATAAAGTGTTTTAAAAATTAAAAAAAAATAAACGCAAAGTGGATTAAAGACATAAATTAAGACCACGTACTATAAAACTCCTAGAGGAAAACAAATAAAACACTCTTTGGCATAAATCACAGCAATTTTTTTTCAGATGAGCTCCTAGAGTAATGGATATAACAGCAAAAATAAACAGATGGGATCTAACTAAACTTAAAAGTTCTTGCACAGCTAAAGACACCATAAACAAAATGAAATCACAACCTATAGAATGGAAGAAATATTTGCAAATGATTCGACCAACAAAAGACTGATATCCAAAATATGCAAACAGCTCATATAGCTTAATATCAAAAAACAAACAACCCAACCAAAAAATGGGCAGAAGACCTAAATAGGTATCTCTCCAAAGAAGACATCCTGATGGCCAAAATGCACATGAAATGATGTTTAATATTGCTAATTGTTAGAGAAATGCAAATCAAAACTATAGTGAGGTGTCCCCTCACACCAGTGAGAATGGCCATCATTGAAAAGTCTGTGAATAATAAATGCTGGAGAGGGTGTGGAGAAATAGGAATCCTCCTACATTGTTGGTGGGAATGTAAATTGGTATGGCCACTATGGAGGACACTATGAAGATTCCTTCAAAAACTAAAAATAGACTTACCATATGATCCAGAGATCCCATTCCTGGGCATATATGCAGAGAAAACTATAATTCAAAAAGACACATGCACCCCAATGTTCACAGCAGCACTATTTACAATAGCCAAGACATGGAAACAACCTAAATGCCCTTCGGCAGATGAACAGATAAAAAAAGATGTGGTATATAGCTACAATGGAATACTACTTATCCATAAAAAAGAATGAAATAATGCCATTTTCAGCAATAGAGGTTATCAAATTAAGTGAAGTTAAGTCAGACAGAGAAAAACAAATATCATATGATGTTGCTTATATATGGAATCTAAAGAAAAAAGATACAAATTTTATTTACAAACCAGAAATAGACTCGTAAAGAAAACAAACTGTGGTTACCAGCGGGGAAAGGTTGGGGGAGGGATAGATTAGGAGTTTGGGGTTAACAGATATACATCACCACATATAAAATAGATAAACAACAAGGACCTATTGTATAAGATAAAGATAGGGAACTACCTTCAATTTCTTATAATGAACTCCAATGGAAAAGAATCTGAAAATATATGTATGTATACATATATATGTATATGTAAAACTGAATAGCTTTGCTGTACACCTGAAATTAACATTGTAAATCGACATTTCAATAAAAAATAAGAATTAAAAATAAATTATAAAATTTTTAAAAACTAAAAAGTTAAATTGGGGCAGAAGAGTGACATGTTAACATACCATAATTATAATCATGTTTGAAGAAACTACACAATATAAAAATCTAGAGGCTCACAGAAAAATGTAACAGTTGTATTTAGAAGTATACATTTTCAATTACTTTGTAATTTTCCTAAATGACATTGAATAGTTCCTCCCTTAAATTACTAGATTTATTTTTTAAGATTTGGGGGGTGGGGGAAGGGTATTAGGTTTGTTCGTTTATCTATTTACTTATTTATTATTTTTAATGGAGGTATTGGGGATTGAACCCAGGACCTTGTGCATGCTAAGTATACACCTTACCACTGAACAATACCCTTCCCAAATAACTAGTTATATTTAAATGACATTTTGCTGTCTTACTCTTTAATTACTTCCTCTGCTTTTTTAACCACCTTTCTATTGAACACAAATTTAATGGAAAATATTAGTGGCCTTAACAAATAACTGTCCCCCTAATTAGAAAGAGTTAGTAAATCATGGAGCTTTACAGAGAAGCAGCACAGAATTCAGCAAACCTAGAGCACCTAGAACTATGTATAGGGAGTTCTTGAATTCTCTAAAGCTTCCTTAACAGTGTGTCCAATGGTTCCAGCTATGTGCTAGGATAATGCCTCCAGCCTACCACATACACCAAGTTCACCCAGTATGCCTAATACATAATATCACTTTATACATGAACAAAAGTAGACAGCACCATCTTAAAGGATCACAAGTCCTCTCGTTATAGCCTAGTTCAATCTAGTTCCAGTGTAGAAGCTGGAAAATACAGTCAATTAAACCACTCTTTCTCAAGCAACTCTACTTCAAAAGGTTCTCAAATTTTAACTAACCCAACTAGTACACTAATAATGGAACAAAAAATAAACTTGAAGAATAAATATATGTAAGAGGTGGTATTTTTAAAGACAGGAATAAATGCTCATAACTGAAAACTCCTTAGCAAGAGTGTTTCTTTAAAATTTTCTTTTTCTTTTTCATATACAAACTAATCTTTCATATACCATTACAATCTGTGTGAGTTAGTGCTTGAGTGAATTTACATTTAGAATGAAATGCTCAAAAACTAAAGTCCTTTCAACTGAAATAGTACCTTGTTGATGCTGTAACACTATTTGGTTCCAGGATGTTTTCAGTCATCCTTAATTGTACCACCTCTGGCATGTCAGATGATTTTTCTGCACCCTCTTCTGGAAGTTCTTCTATACGTTCTAGCTTTTCATCTTCCTCTTCTTCCTCAGAAAGTTCATTAACCTATATAAATAAAAGGAAACAGAATTAAAGTTTAATGAAACTGTTAATTGACATTATCTAAGACATACTAATTCTAAGAAAATTTTAAATACAACTTATGTTTCACTTCATTTCCTAGGACCAATTTCTCTTACAAAGTAAATAGCTGCCAAATTTTCCATATTAGAAAAAACCTGCAAACCAAACATAACATTTTAAAGCAGGAAATAATTATTTCATTAGTTCATCACCAGGAATGAGTAAGACTCCAAACTATGAAAAAGCCTACACAGTGTAGTTAATTAATGTTAAGAAAGCTTCATTTCCTAACCAGATTTATAAATCTAATAGCTACAAGAAGACTTCAATTGATCTCTCCAATTTCCAAGTGCACTGAACAAGCGACTTCAATACAGAGTAAGTGTGGAAAAAAGGAGGGCATAAAAATTTTGCTGTAAGGTCTTAATTCTGTTTTAGAAAATGATGACTAACTTCTAAATGATTTAGACTGAATATTTCATGAAGAGACTGGACCTTACAATAAGGAAGAGCTCACTGTTCTGACCATTAAGCACAACTCAAGGTTATAATTCTCTTTCTGGCAGAGGCTAAAAAACATTTTCTGTTATCAAACTGGTTACATAAGCAAATAATCTCTCTACTAAAAGGACCCTGAAATATGTGAGAAGGAAAACCAACCAAATATTTTCAAGTGAGAAATATGTTACACTATCCCAATGAAGAAACCAGTCATAAATGGTCTTAACATCTTTTATAAATTAATATTAGTCATTAAAAACACTAAGTAGTAAACCTATACTTTTGTCCATTCTAGCCAAATGCACTGGCAATGCCGAGAATAAACTGACTGCTATATGTAACAGGGATGTTTTTCCTGACATCAGGCAAACAGAATTGCAAGAGTACTCTCAGAAATGAAAACTTCAACCAGAAGAAAGGTATATACACTATGATATTCTACCACACTCTAATCAATGAGTACAGGTTACCTGTTTTCAAGTATAATACAGTAAGTACTTAGAAGCCAGGATTTGGAGGCAGGAAGACCTATGTTCACATCCCTACTGTGCCCTTACCTATCTTTGACAACTTACTTCTCCAGGCCTATGTATAGAATGGAGATGTTATACTACTTACCACGCAGGGCTAGTTGAAAGTATTAAATAATATATGAAAACTCTTCAGCAGTGTTTATATATAATAAGCAATAAATAATAGTTATCATTATAACTGGAATGACCTTATTTCATATAGCATTAATCCTAGTTTCTACATGGAACATCACTTTTTATTAGAAATGAAGAGACTGCCATCCAAACTGCCTAAAGCAGGAGCTCTCAATCACTAAGTAAGTCACTAAAAATTCATATTTACAATAGTTAATTTGACCTCAATTTGTGAACCATTTACTTTATACATAAAGCACATGCAACAGATTCTGCTGAATTTGTTTTGCTTGTAAATTCCATCCCTCATCTATCTCCTAACAGATATATACAGTGATAAAAAGACTGAAAGTCATTGGCTTAAAGGGTTACTAACTGAGAGGTGAGATTTATATAGAAAGGTGAAAATTTCAAATAATTGGTGAGTTTTTAAAGTGGACCAAATGGAAAATTATCCTCTTTCTCTATCTGTGTATTTAACAAATTAGTGAAAATCAAGAATGTATTTAATCAAGATATACCTGTTAATCCAAGCAAGAAAAAAACTAGCAAGAAAATACTGTTTTCAGAAGTATAAAACAGGGATTTCTGTGGGTGTTTAAGGCTTGGGCACAAGAACAGAATTATTAAAAAAAAATTTAAGATGGTTATTTAAACTAAGAATAGATATTTGAACTGAGAACAGATGATTTTTATTCAGTCCACAAATTTTCGCTACAGATGTACTACTTTAACATGTACATCGTATGTTTTAAAATCAGTTTGTTATCTACAGTCAATAGCTCTTAGTAACTACAAAAGCCTTATACTCAATTAAATTGAATGTTATATTCAATTCAATAATGTAAATTAGCTGACATTCTCTAGTTATTCTGCCAGTAATCATCAACTAAAACATGACATGAACACAGTCTATTCCCTATGAGTTTTTCTTCTCCCAACTCCTACTCCCAGGCCTCCCAGTGTAACTTCCTGCAGTGAGGAAATTAGTTTGTGACTAAGTAAGTTTGAGTAAGAGTAAAAATTAAAAACTTAGATAAAAATTCTTTCTCTCACTCCACACTTATCTTCAAAAATTCTTCTTGATCCTCTTCTTGTCAACTTGACTTTCTGCTTATCAATACTCTCTTCTGTTCATAAGTTGTTCTAAACCTGCCCTTATATACAGCTGCCTCCACTCCACTTACGGAAAACCTTCATCCATACTTACATCTCTTCTTTCTTTGACTGCTGTAATTCCCTTCTCTAGGGCCTCGTGAAATGCCTGCTTTCCAGACTCCAGCTTGTGGAGAACGCTGCTACCTGCCTTCTCAAACGTATAAAGAAACATAATTATCACCTACATCTTCAAACCACTTTACTAGACTTGCATTCATTTTAGGATTCCATACAAACAACCTGTCCAGTTACTCTGGGTCATTTCTCAAACACTCCCTATTCAACATCTCCAGTCATCTCTCGCATACTATTTAAAAAACAAAAACAAAAACAAAAACAAAAACAAAAACAAAAACAAAAACAAAAACTGACTACACCTTGAAAAGGTTCTAACAGCCAAATACTTGCATTAATGGGATGAAACTCCAAAAGAAGAGAGTGCTAAATAAACTTTGCTTTCTTCAAATATCAAAATTTAAGAGAAAAATCAAAGTATTGCCAGGATAGACCAGGTCTGCCCACCTCTTTGAATATGTAGATAACAAATTAGCAGCATTTAAGTTATGCCAACTTAAAAAGGTAACCAAATTGTGCTGATTTTGTACCTTCACTCAAAACTTTATCAATTCAGCCTCACAAGTCAGACTGAAGTTATCAAATCTGCTTTTAAAAAAAAAAATTTCAGAAATCTGTTCTTCTATTACTTGCAACCCAGTTATAATTCAAAAATATAGTATTAATAGATAACAGATTCTGGTAATTAGCAATACAAACCAAGATAATTAACATACATCACTGTCTCTCACAGCGCATTGTACTACCCTGTTTAATGAGCATATTCTGTTCAACATGCTAACATCCTCTTTTCCAACCACAGGCAAATCTGTAGAATTCAACATTATTTCCTGATATTAATTAATCATCATTCTACTTAATGTATAGCACAACATACTTTAAGGCAATTTTTCTGATGCTTAAAAACATACAGAAATATAAATACCATACACATGAGATATAAATATATTCCAGTTTACATAAGGAAGCTGCAGATAATAGAAATATCAGAGAATTATACCACAATGTAAAACATAATCATGGCACACCCTGCAGAGTTGAGAGGAGTAAAGATATAAAACATTAACTCAAACTGCATCATCAGTTTCTTACAAGTCAAATCACTTTAGTAACATAGAAAATGAACAACACAAATGTATGTATATTATATATTTAATGTATAAATGTACACTTTTAATGTATAATGTATATTTTAATGTTTAAATGTGTATATTTAATGTATAAATGTAATATATAAAATGTACGTATGTATATATTTAATTTAATATATATAAATTTTAATTTAATGTATATATGTAATTTAGTTTTACTTAAAAAACAGACTGCTGAACTAAAATATAATTTATAGAAAAGAAAGATGGCACACAGAATTCCCCAAAGATGGGGTTTTTTATGGGCATCAAAAACCTTAAAAGTTTAAGGCATATCTATCTACTTGTCCTCTTCTTGTCATTTTCTTTTAAGCAAAAATAATTTTGAACAAATGTGTCAGTTCTTTATTTTAACCAAGTGTTTTTAGTCAGGAACTGTATATGATAGTTGGAAACATTCAAAAATTATGCCAAAAGTTCATGGATCACTGATTCAGGCTACAAATTCTACCCACTTGATATACCTCACATACATATATTTACATATATTTGATTTCATCCTCAGTTTATACACTGTAAGTTACAATTTGGCATCTGTTACTGTTTTCTTAAAAGTTCCTGATAGTTGAAAAGAGAGAGGGAGGAAGGAAGGTAGGAAAGGAGGGAAGAAGAAAAAGAGGGAAGGAAAAATCAAAGATTAAAATGCTTGCATGAAGAAAGTATTAAAAACTAAGGAAGGTATAACCCTCAAATATTAAAAGACTAATCTATAAAAGTTCACAATAGTATAGAACCTTTTTAAATAAAAGACGGGTGACCCAGGAAATAGAACTCCTAGTTCACATAATCAGAGCCAATACCTGTATGAATGAATAAAAATCTGTGTGATAAACGATCTTTCAAGAGATGCTGCTTTATCGTTTAAGAGCAAATGAAGGAAAGTAGTCCAACGTCCATTAATAAATAGCATAACCATATAATTTATCATCTAAACCTGGATACATCTGAGAGTGAAAAGGGGAGCTACTAATTACATCAGGAAAGATATAAACAAGGACTACTCTGAGAAAACTGGGATGTACTATCACCTTTCCAAGTGGGTTACAGATAAACAAATAAATTGTATGTTACATTCATACAATAAGTAACTATGCAGATGCAAAAACAAAAGAATATGTTCTCTACATTTCAATAAAAGATATCTAAGATATACTACTGACTGATTAAAAAAAAAAAAACCAAAGTGCAGAATAGTATGTATGGTATACTACTTTCCCATTAAAAAAAACTGAGAGTAAATATTTACTTATATTTGCATAAAGAAACTCTAGGAAAACACATAAAAGCCAATTAGAGGGAATGGGTAAGTATGGGTAAGAACAGGACATTTCACTGTCAATTTTACCTTATTTTTTTCTAATCAGGTGAATTAGTCAAAAAAAAAGGTAACAGCCCCACTTCATGCTCAAAACATAAATAACATTGTAGGTTTTAACATAAAAAGTTTACTTGACAAATCATTTCACTGAAATACAAAAGAAAACCCCCACATACACCTAAATCACAAATTCTAAAACTGAGACGTGTGGATTAATGTGGCTTTACAATCAATTACAATTACTCAGAATCAATATTCTCACTTCATAAAGAAAAAATTAACTAAGATCTTTTATAGTCTCAACCATGAAGGCATAGCAGTAACAACAAAACATAATGCTGCTTGAGAAACAGGTTTTAATATTGAAGAGTCACAGAGTTAAAGCATTATCTGCAACCTCAACTATTACGCTCCTAATGCTTCCCATTAATGAAAATGATTGTCCTGCTATACCTACTTGCCAATTCAACCAAAAAAAAAACAATTTTAAAAGCTGGCGTTAAATCTGCATTCAATCCTTCCCTCTACTTTCTAATTCTCAACCTTTGCCTACATTCCCCTATGATAGCAGTTTCTTTGCAAAACAAAAACAAAAAAAACACACTATTCTTATAAAATAAACAATGCTCAAGTTAACAGGAAAAAAACCACAAAAAAGCCATATAATCTACCATATACTCTGGCTTCAATTCCTTTTTCCTATTACCCAAATCGAGGACAAGTTATTCAGAAAAAATATTACACTCATATACTACACAGATGTGTCACCTATGATTACATATAATAACCAAGAAATTGCTTTCAGTTTAGTACCTAAAAATTCCACCAGTTTGGGCCATGCCCTCAAGAGCATATTCTTCCCAAAGAAACAAAAACAAAAGACAAAAAAACAAAACAACGGCAAAAACTCCAAGTAGAATATTTAAAATATTCTCACCTGTTCAGTAATTGAACTCAAATCATTAGATGAAAACTCTTCCTCTTCATTCTCAAAAAACTCATAGTAATTTTCCAAAAGTTCAGCCATTATCCTGCTCACTATTTCTTGTTCTTTCAGATCTTCCACATCTGTGTAAATACTAAGAATAAAAGTCCCAACTGAATTGAGAGTTCTTAAATAATTCACAGGTAAAGTTAAAAGAAACCAATGAGTCACTTTATAAACCTGAGCTATTTATGCCATCATACTGGGCCTCAGTTTTCCCATCTGTAGAGCCTACCTAATTTATATACAGTTCACAGAAATGCTGGGAAAATTAATCAGAGCTACTATAAAAGATAATGGTTCATCAAGCAACCTGTGATCCTTGGGAGATAGTACAATGATTCTTTTTCATATAATCAATTATTTTTTAAGTAAACAAAAATATGTGAAAAGACTTACTGGAAGACATCTGGACCAAAGACAGCAGCCAAAGAGTTTGCAGACCAAATTTCTTCATGATGTGATGCTACATTGGCTAAAAATCTACACAGAAACTTCAACAAACTGTAATTAACAGGTGGAAGCTGTTGCAAGAGGAACCTCAACTTTCTTCCAAATTCATCTTCGTTATTATAATCTATAAAACATAATGACAGGTTTTTTTTTTTAATGAAGTAAAAGGAAAGCTCAGATATTTTGCCAGGTTCACATTACTCCACCCACATCACCTTTCTACTATAACAATTCAAAACCTCATCACTTCCTCTACTACAGGCCAAATGCCTTAGGGCTTTGCATTTCACTGACTGAGTGGAAGAGTTGGAGAAAGAACTCAATCCTCAATCACTGGAGGATGTTTTCCTCATGTATTACTCACTGGCCACAATTCTCTTTAATTTATTTTTTTAAATTCTCATCATACTGTCCCCTGCATGACTATACCTGTGTTTCCAAATTAGTGCCAACTCTCAAAAGTCAAAAGGCGATGGCCAATACCAGTTAACACCAACCACCAGATAAGCAAAGATAAGAAGCAATTTAACCAACTAATAGTATCAGAATGAATGGAAAAACACGGAAGGAACAGTTAGAGTGACTTTCTACTTCTAACATGCTGAAAAAGAACAACTAACTTCAGCAATATTAGTAGAACTAAATAAAAAGGAATTCCACTTCTCATTTGTTTTTCTCCTCTAAGCTGATGTTGGTTTCTGTGTCCAAGTGAATTTTTAGGTACCAGAAGCTAAGCCCTGTGTTTATGTCAGTGAGTTTTCATTAACAGAAACTAGGTCTGTATCAACCCCACTGACTGGTGAGGGTCCCACTTAGAAGAAGTGATTTCACAGAGGTACCCTCAAAATGAAGTAATTTATTGCTTCAATAGTGAAAATCAATCCAATCATATTTCAGCCTGTATTTTTCTTTAGGTTCCTAAAATTAATTGAAAAATTAATTCTTGGTAAAAATATTATTGGTAAAAAGTTATGATCATGATATTGGCCATCTCTGCAAAATAACACAGGTCTAAGAAGAAAAGGAAAAGGTTATACAGGAAAGGCTACAGTCACATGAGTTTGACCTAAACTATAAAAAGCAACTAGTAACAATTCTTCTGTATTTCATAGTATTACCAACTGTCCAGGTACTTTGTTTTTATAACAGAATAGAACAATCACTGGATTAACATCTTTTAGACTACTGTGCCTATATTTAATGGAAATTTTTAACAATCTACATTTAGCAGAAAAGGATCATTTAAGAAAAATCACATGTATCAACTCAAAAAATATATGCAAGCAACTAGTATTATCAATATGATGACTACAGCAGCACTGACAAATTCTACATTAATGTCCTCTCTAGCTATGTAGCACTTATCTAATACACCCACATATTTATTTTGCTTATCATCAATTTCTCTTCTAACTCTCCTTTTAGGCGCTTTATAACTTTAGCTCAATGATGGCAGATTTTATACAGTTTTGTTCACCTCTGCATTCCCAGAATCTAAAACAGTACCAAGCATAAAGCCAGGTTTCAATAAAAATGAGTTGAAGAGCTGAAAAAATACACAGTAACTGATGCTAGACTACTAAAACATTTGATTTGACTTGATGGGGTGGTAAGATTGTGGGCTAAACTATTTTTAGTTGATACTGTTTATGTTGCTCTATTTTTGTTAGTGAACATTTCTAGTACACAAAAATATTTACACCTTTCAGGCTGCATCTGAAGTCTTCAATTAAGGCAGAAAAGCATTTCTCTGTGCGTGTGTTATGTGTGTGTAAATAAAACACACCTGCTTAAATGTTTTTTCCTTTTCAGCCTACTTCCTAGTTAAATTATAACCAGGAAAAACATATGTACCTATCAAAGAAGTCTTCCCTGACCCAGCAATTCTTTCAAGCATTGTAACATTTTTTATAAATATTACAAACTATCATGGCCTAAACCAATGGTTGATAACATTTAACAATGAACAGTTGTCATAACTTGGGGACAGGGGATACCAGTAGTATCTAGTAGGTAGAAGCCAAGGATCCTACTAAATATCTTAAAATTCAAGGACAGCGCCTATATTAAAGAATTATTCAAGTGATGCTGGGAAAACTGGACAGCTACCTGTAAAAGACTAAAATTAGAACATTCTCTAACATCACATATAAAAATAAACTCAAAATGGATTAAAGACTTAAATGTAAGACCAGATACTATAAAACTAGAGGAAAACATAGGCAGAACACTCTTGGACATAAATCACAGCAATGTATTTTTTAAACCAGCTCCTGGAGTAATGGAAATAGAAGTAAAAATAAACAAATGGGATATAATTAAACATAAAAATTTTTGCAGAGCTAAGGATAGCATCAAGAAACGAAAAGAAAAACTACAGAATGGGAGAAAATATTTGCAAATGATGCGACCGACAAAGGACTGATTTCCAAAATATGCAAACAGCTCATACAGCTTAATATCAAAAAAAAAGCAACCCAATCAAAAAATGGGCAGAAGACCTAAATAGGTATCTCTCCAAAGACGACAGACAGATGGCCAAAAGGCACATGAAAAGATGCTCAACATCACTAATTGTTAAAGAAATGCAAATCAAAACTACAATGAGTTTTCACCTCACACCAGACAGAATGGCCATCATTAAAAAGTTTACAAATGATAAATGGTGGAGAGGGTGTGGAGAATAAGGAATCTCCCTACACTGTTGGTGGGAATGTAAATTGGTACAGCCACTGTGGAGGACAGTACGGAGGTTCCTTAAAAAACTAAAAATAGACTTACCATATGATCCAGCAATCCCATTCCTAGGCATATACCCAGAGAAAAATATAATTCAAAAAGACACATGCACCCTGATGTTCACAGCAGCACTATTTACAATAGCCAAGACAAGGAAACAACCCAATTGTCCATCAAACAGATAAGTAGATAAAGAAGATATGTCATATATACATACACATATATACAATGGAATACTCCTCAGGCATAAAAAAGAATAAAATAATGCCATCTGCAGCAACCTGGATGGACCTGGAGATCATCATTCTAAGTGAAGTAAGCCAGAAAGAAAAAGAAAAATCCCCTATGATATCGCTTACAGGAATCTAAAAAAGGACAAAAATGAACTACTTATTATTTATAACCTAGAAAATTGATTTATTGAATATGTGTAAGCACATTTGACTGTCCTTTATGACTGGATTACTGCATTCTGTTGATTCTTATTTTGCGGTTGGCTTTATTTCTTTGATTATTATGTAAGTTTAAAAAGCTAAAGCTCTAACCTGTTCTTAGAAACAATGAACAGTACATATATGTAAATATTAAGTTTCATCTCTCAATGAGTTGCTCTTCCTAGAATAAAGTTTGTTTACCAAAAAAAAGTAAAAAAACCAAACAAAACAAAAACTATGATATAATTGCTGTAATTGAGAAATGGATAAAAATAGTTGGCTATAAGGATGATGAGCTATGAAAATTAGTATTATTATTAAAACACAAGTTGAAAAAAGGGAGAATTATCCAGCCCAAAATATCAGGAATGCCAAGACTGTGAAATCCTGCTGTATATAAAAGATCAACCACACCAGAAATGGCACTTTACAATATCCTGCTATCACAGAAAACAAAAATCACTTTTTTAAAAAACACTAACTCAAATGCAACTGCAGAAATGCTCTCTTCATGATCTTAAAAGCACTAATCTCATGTATTTGTGAATGTCAATCAAAATATTAACATAACAGTTATCTACAATAAATGGAGGGTGTAATCTTTGTCCAAAGACCTAGACAGCTTCCCAAAAGAATGATTAAAGAATGAACAAGTAAATTCTATAACAGAAATGCAAATATCACCTCAAGTCTGCCACATCTATCTGCATAGCTATTAAAGAAGTGAGTGTATATGTGGGTGTGTGTGTTGCATACATACACATGCTAATGGTTATGTAAATGAGGAATGGAGGAGAAAGGTGGACTTCTCGTGACACCAAAGGACTTATGGGCCACAAGCATTTTTTCATGCCTTAAATTCCTTCACAAGTGAATGAGGATATAAAACTAATTAGTAAGATATATAGCGTAATTCCATAAATAACAAAGTGCATGACACTGTCATACTTTTAAATGAATACCAATCAAAATGACAATCCTACTGACAAAATAGCTTCTGACTGGTAGCATCAATGAGAAGCAGTGACTTACCATTAAATCTTATCCACTTATTCACTCATAAATTTTCAATCAAAATTGAAATATTATCTGATTCCTGGAACTTTAAAGACCTGTCTACAATTCAGCTAATACAAGGGAAAATGGAACTCTAGCCTTATAAAAACAAAAAGAATGTCTCAAAGGAATAAAAAGGGCTCAAAGAACTCTAACACATCAGTTCTATTACATATTTAATGATGCAAACTGCTTCTGAAAAAATGTAGCACTTGTTGGGAGAAAAAAATAAAGTTATACTTTGAAAAAAGGTGACACTGATGACACTTCATTCTGAAATCTGTTATTTGATCCAGGTGGCACAATAAAAGAACAAAACTCAATCAGGCTAACCCTTCTAGAATATAGCAAGTTCAAAGTGAGCCCCATCATCTAGCTGTACAGAGGAGAACATATGTAAGAGAGTCGTAAGATATCCTTGTGTTGACCTTCATACATAAATAAGAGGCATCCACTAATTTAGGCCTATGTTTAAATTTAAGAAAAAGTAAGATGGATAAATACTCTCAAAATGAAATCCCACTTCTAACTATACACTGCTTAAGGATACAAACATAAAAGGTCCAAGTATGACAGCAATTAAGGAAGTAGTTATAATTTCTTAACATCACTGAATTTCTCTACAAGTCCCAATTCAAAAAATTAAAAACATTCCGTAATACAAAAAAAGCCAGAAAAAAACAATTTAAACATTCAAGAAATGTTTAATACAACTGACCCTTGAACAACACAGGGGTTAGGGGCACCGACCCTCCACACCATTGAAAACCCTTTTAAAACTTTGCAGTCGGCCCTCCATATCTGTGGTTCCTGTGAATTCAACCAACTGCAGATCATGTAGAGAAGTACATATTCACTGAAAAGCATATGTATATAAGTGCACTCACACAGTTCAAACCTGTGTTGTTCAAGGGTCAATTGTATTACATGCTGACTTCATAAACTTTCCTATATAATGAAACATGTCACTGCATTATGGACATAAGAATGTCATTTAGCTCTAGGAACAGAAGCATTTCCTCAAATCTTGGTTCTTTTACCTTTCTGCCTACCTCTATCTATATTTTTCTTGTCCATTCCAGCTAAGTCCTACTTTTAGTCACACTGAAAAACCAACCCAACAAAGACAAATCAGTTTTTTTCTTCACTTGGCTTAGTGTCTGATGTCTAATATGATATTTTAATTCCTTCAGGCTGGTGTCTAAGAACAAGCTTTAGGTATATTCCAAACTTAGAAATGAAGCTATCTTCTAGCTTTTGCTAGGATGTTCTATCACACCAAGGATAAACATAGTAACATCACCACTAAGCAACACCACTGGCTATTATCAGACATTCTGCCACATATATATATTTTTTTCTTTCTTCTTTTCCCTCCTACTCCTTGTCTTGTCTCCTGCCTTTTCTCCTTCTTCTTATCATCCTATACCTTAGGCTTACCAATCATAAAAAGTAAATAACACTACAGGAATCTAAGAAATTGCCATTCCTTTAACTAGACAATACAACCCCAAAGAATATCTGTCCCCAAATGGGAACTTAAGAAATTAATCTCAGAATTACTATAATTACTGCTTACATGTCAAGATTTCTGAAAGGTAAGAACTTTGAAATTAATGTTAAATGACTGATTGGTAAGATTCAGATTATGTTACCTTGAGAAAGCTGCATCAAGTGAATATGCAAACTGCCAGGGATAACGGGTTCAGGAAGTTCTTGAAGGAAAAACCTAAGAAGACTAATAGCTGAGGGAACATCTGCTTCCTTAACCAAATCCACCTCTTCTCCACTGTCGTATCTCTGCCGAAGCCACTCCACTGTCTCAGCATTTCCATTGACTTGAAAAAGTCCTTGTTGCTCCAGACCTCCTATATTAGTTCAAGGCAAAAGTTAAATAAGCTTCAACTTCAATACCTGGCCATAAATATTCATTCTCCAATCAACTTAATATTCATAGTTTTGGAAAGCCATTCTTGGCTCCCCTGATGGCTAAACATGTGCAAATAATACATCTAAAAACATACTCTCTCTATCCTGAAGGATATTCTGTTTTATCCAACCCCCTAGTATCCATTAAAAATATTCCTATCGCCCCCTCCCACTAAAAAATGGTCTAAGCTGAGCATTTGTAAGTATATGACTTTAAGTAAAAGATACACTAAAATGTTAAAAAGAATTTCTATTGTTTTTCCTCACTGTATTTTGGACTCTGAATACTTAAAAAAAAAAATCCAAGGTCAAAAAGGGATAAGTTGTGTTTATTAAAACAAAGGCTAGCCCTCAAAGTAAGGAAATGTATACCATGTTCCTCAATATAGTCCACTACGTGGCGGACTATGAACGGAACCTCATTGTCTGGATGTCCTCCCTGCTGCAGCTCATCAAGTGGAATTCCAAATATTTTGTTAGCAAGAACGGAGTTGCAGTTACTCAAGGAAGGGGAGGAGCTCTTCCTCATATCTTTTTTGCAGCCAGAAATCAAAGCTGTCTTTTCTGCCAAATGAAAGGAAAAAAAAAAGACTATAATGATTAACAGGTGGCAATATGACTAAATACATTAAAGAAAAAGGCTTTACACCTGAATGTGTTCTCATCTATTAAATATGTTCAGTTATCAGGCCCATAGTGTGTTCTAAAACTAAAGCGCAATACAATCATCTAAGCATTTTCTCCACCAAGTAAAGTTAGTTCTGAATGCTCCTTTCAGTGTCTACACATTTATCAAACAATGGCAAAACTGACTATTAAACTTAGCAGAGGACATTAATGTCCCAAAGACAAATTAAGGGGCAAATTTTGCTCCAATGAGATCTTTACTGACCAAACTTATTAATGACACAAGTAAAAAGCCAAACTTAACCATTTCTGGACTCTGCTATATGAAGCTCATCTCACCCTTCAATTCATAAGCACTCATCCAAGAGTCATTTTTTATAAAATGATAGGCTAATAAGAACATTAACCATTTCTTATTTCTACATGACAGAGCACCTTAATATGTTTTTATAAACAAAGGAAAATTTTCAGTTCTAGGCATCAACTTTCAGTGAAAATGTTCTTTGATCAATCCTGCTGTTTCATAATTATTTAAAAGAAAATTTCCACAGACAGTCTAGTTGAGAAGAAATACATTATTTGTCTGAACTTTGTAGGAATTATAGTCAGTAAAGAAGCAGTGGGAGAAAACAGTGTTTCCAATTTCTGAAGCATCAGAGAACAAGTAATTCCAAGGAAACTTCCATTTTCTGAAATTATCCTTTATTATTTTACAGGGGGAAAGAAGTATTTTTAAAAGGAAAGAAAAACTTTTTCAAAAGTTGATAATGAACAAAACTATATCAACTGGGCTTTTTTCATTACCCCAGAGAAATAATCCCTTTCACACTACAAGAGAAAGATAAGACAGCAAAAAAAAAAAAAAAAAAAAAATTCAATATTCTAAAGTTGGCACAAATAAGGCCCATATGTATAATAGGTGTACCCCCTGGGAAACAAATCTACCCAACTTATGGAAATGTTAGAAATTAACTTAGAGGCAGCAAAATGCCAGATTTAAATAGTTTAGACAAGCAAAATCCATTCCTTAACACATCTGATGCCAGCTAATAACTACAAAACATCAAGTTAATAATCCAACAGCAGCAACAGGAGATAAACTCTGAAATCTCTATGGATGTATACAGCAAGGGACAGTCATCATTGGGAAAACTTACCTTTGAGTACTTAAAACACCTAAGTTTAAAAAATGGCTTCTGCACCAGCTACCCTCACTGAGCAAGCATTCTTTTGTCATTTATGGCTGTTTGAGATTATGGCAGAAGATCAGCCTGTAGTTCCTCATTGAAGAAACGCAGAACTCGATCAGTACTTCAGCAGTTAATCTAGAAGAAAAAAAAAATTCTTTAAATTTCCCACAACATCTTTAACTGAGAAGAGACTAGAACAAGCAGTGAAGCCCATTTAGGAAAGTACATATACTGAAAAGCATTCTTCTGCCTAAAAATCTGTGTGTGATCTAGTTAGAGGCAAAAATCTTACACAAGGTCTCAAATTATGATGGCTAACTTGGTCAAGATTCTTTCTAAAAATAAACAAAGCAATTGCACAGAAGAATCTTTGACAGTACACATCTTCAGGGATTACACCATTCTAATCATCCATTTTTCCTGAATGGATCCTTCCTTTGTGCACATGCACGTGTGCGAACACGCACGCGTGCGCACACACACACACCCCCATTCCACCCTCATATACTCAGAACTAAACATGGAAGCACTTTTAGATCAGCATGGAAGACATGAGTTTAAGCTTGGAACTACACTTTATTCTTCTACATTTTATTCTATTTTTTATTCTTGAAACTGTACTTTTTTCTTTGAATACAACAAACACTGTTAGCAAGCATAGCTGCCTAAGCTTTCTAATTTGGAGAGGCAATAGCACATGTTGGAAAAGAGCAGTTAACAGAACTAGAAAGGTACATATCCAAATATCAACTCCATCATTCTGCAGATGTGACCCTGAACAACTTTTATGTCTCTAAGCCTAGGTTTCCTTATATAAAATAGTATTAATACCTAGACATCTGCTAATGTTTCACTAAGAGAAAACATGCATTATTAGAAAGAGAATCAGTTTCCCTTCTTTTCTTTGCGTAATGTTAAAAGACCAGCAAAATAAGACTGGGAAGAGACAGGAGAGCAGGGGAAACCTGTTTGGCAAGGTGTTTAATATTTGGTCACATCATCATTCTACTACTTCTAATAATCTATTAAAATCTTTTAATAAGTTCAATAAATTGCAGGACTCTGCTCAAGAGGGTTCCGGTAAGCAGAAGAGTATTATCATTCAGTGAGGTTTTTAAAAACTTCTTAATAGTAATATACACCTCCAGGAGGAACATTAAAAACCGAAGGAAGGAAAACCACATTCCCACAACAAATCTTAAGTAGATGATTACTTCCAAAACATCCTGAAATGCCTGCTAAAACATGTAGTCTATTCATCTGAAAAACAACTTCAAAGTCATATAAGATCCTTTAGAGAGGTTAACTCCAGGGATAAGATGTTTAATGAACCTACATTAAAAGTCAGGTTGATACCCTGGTGACATAAAGGAGAAGGAGATCTGCTTGATGTATAATAAATGAAGACTTACAAGAAAAGTATGTCAGTAGCAAGTTTTATACATCACTAAAATGGCTATTCAGTGTTTACTGTACTTGTTAGTGAAACAAGGAAACAGTTATCTCATCCTGTGTTCTCTACTACTCCCAACCACTAACTAGACAATCTGAAAAGCACACCTTTCCTAAGGCAACGCTGGGTAGGAATCCATGAATTCATCAGTACAAACTCATCCTTACTACTAGAAAAACAAAGGGATGTATCTTTCAGGTGATGTGTCTTTCTCCTGAAAAGGGGCATCAATGACGATGATGAAAACAGCAGCAGTTAAAATTGAATAAGCAATGATTATGTCCCAGATATTTCTATGCACTTCACATGTATTGATAGGGTATTATTATTTTAACTCTTATTTTTATGAGACATTGCATAGAGGCTCACCAATTTACCCACAGTCCATTAAGGGTCAGAAACAGTATTTGAATCCAGAGAGTGTAACTCCTGAAGTCCTTGCTCTTTATCATTATACTGTACCATCACTCTACATAAATTCTGACAATTTAAAGTACCACAGAATCTCACATTTTATCACTCAAACTGAGCATGGAGACTTATATTTTAGGAGGTCATTTATTCATAGCTTGCTAAAAGGTACTAAATGTGCCCTCGCCAAGCCCTAGTAGCCAACGATTATTCACTTGAGACACTGTTAAAGGCATTCAGACTAGAGAGCGGCCCTAAAATAACATTTCCACAAAACACAAAGTTGTTTTTGTCATTTAGTCCTGTTTCTTGCCCCTCTTCAGAGCTTAAATTACATAAATATTCTCTTTATGTGTGTAGTAGGTTTGAATAGTGTCCCCCCAAAACTCATGTCCACCTAAAACCTCAGGTGGACCTGATGAAATCACCTTGATTTAGAGGAGTCCTTAACCCAATGATTGGTGTCCTCTGAAGAGGGGGACAGGACACACTGAGATGCACAAAGGAGAAGAAAGTCATGTGAAGACAAAGGCAGAAACTGGAGTTACGCTGTCACAAGACAAGAAATACCAGGAGCCACCAAGATGGAAAACACAAGAAGAATTCTCCTCTAGAACCTTCAGAGGTGACATCACCCTGCCCACATCTTGACTTTAGACTTCTGGCCTCTTGACCTGTGACTTGTCTCTTGTTCTAAAGTCACCCCATTTGGTGTAATTTGTCATGGAAGCCCTGGGAAACTAACACAACATCTGAACTCTAATATCCAATTTTTAAAGAAAAGACAAATGGAAAAGAAAATAGTAGCAGGTACCACAGAAAAATGTCCCAGAGATCTGATGATATGTCTTAACAGATAGAATGAAAAAAATGCAAAGAAAATGGTTAATAAATAAGACTTGACCCAAAAGAATACAATGTTTAGACCCTAAAAAAAAAAAAAAGAAAGAATTTCTAAAAGCACAATTTTATTACAAATCAAAACAACAAAGTCATTTAAAATACAAATGACACTGGCCTACCATGGTGGTATTTATAACAAATAAAAAACAATCAAGAATTTTTTATCACATACTTTACCATGAGACAAGAGTGATAAAAAATAATGGAATTAAACACCAATTAAGCTGGGTAATAGGTACATGCAGGAAGGTGTACCTTTACATACTAGCTATCAACCTGAGTTCTGCTAAAGCTCAAAATACTTTTTTTTTCAGCTGTTAACTTAAAAAAATTTTTTTTATTGAAGTATAGTCAGTTTACAATGTTGTGTCAATTTCTAGTGTACAACACAATGCTTCAGTCTCAAAATACTTTTACACTCCATTCATATACATATGGTTACATATACATATATGATAGTAACAAGCATACCTTTCTTAATAGCAAAGAATCTTTAACTTTTAGACAGCTAATAAAATTAGTAGTGAGGGTTTTTTTTTTAAGGGTAGAACACCAATATTAATACTATGGATAATATCAGGATAGCGTTAACTGAGATACTGCAGTATGCCAGGAACTATTTTAGGGGTGTTAAAGGTATTAATTCATTTAATCCTTACAACAATCCTATGAAGCAGATACCTTCATTACATCCATTTCACTGATGAGAAAATTAAAAAGCACTGAGAACTTTTGGGGGTGATGAATATGTTCTATGTCATGATTGTGGTAGTGGTGATTACATGCTTAAAACACTTGCCAAAACTTATTAAACTGGACATCTTAAATTGGTGAATGTGACTGTATATAAATTATACTTCAATAAAGCTGAAAAAATTAAAATAAAAAATCATACAAATAAAGGCATAACATCATTTTAATAGATTAACTATTGAATAGTAAGTCATTTTATTATAAAGTAAACTTTTCCATCCAAAAAAGGAAAATAAAAAATTTCTTTTAACCATATCTCACACGAACCAATCCTGTTTGGCTTTTCTATGCTATCTAGCACATCCAGAAATTACTACATTTTCCAGACAGTATAACTTAAAAAAAAAAAACAACAACAACAGAATAAAGCACTGGAAGACATGAATTTTAGACACTGGTTGAAACTCTTTTCAAAGCAAATAATTTTACAAAATACTATAATGGTTTAAGAGTAGATCTGCAATATACCAATAAACGCTCATCATTTTACAAGTAAAACAAATTATAGTCAGAGCAGCCTCTACCAAAATAAACTCTCATTTTCATGTGAAATATTCTACCTTCAAACTGAATAGGAAACAGAAAAGCCAATTTTGCCCAAAATTCTTTTGACAAAATACGGATACAATTCACATAGAAAAGTTTATTTATTTATTTATTTATTTTTGGTAAGAGGAAGGAAATTAGGTTTGTTTGTTTATTGTAATGGAGGTACTGGGGATTGACCCCAGGACCTGTTGCATGCTAAGCACGCACTCTACCACTGTGCTATACCCTCCCCCAACACACAGAAAAGTTTTAAAGAGCTATCTCAATAATCTTCAATAATTGCTACAGCCAAAAAAAAAAAAAAAAAGCCCTATCATTAGTATAAAAAGGGAAAAGCCAAGAGGGAGTCAGGTTTCAATACAGATGGTAAACTTTGAGAACAGATTTAAGTTTGTAGATGGTTGCTGTGTCTAAGTCAATGAACCAAAGCTTAAGGAAAATAAATCTACCTCTCCTCCATACATTGAGCTTTTCATTAGTGAGCTCTAAGCAATTTACTGAAGCAAAGGAAAAGGCACTTATTTCATTCTAACTGAAGGAGGATGATACTACAAAAGTTGCCACTATGCTAAATCAGTAGTTTCCTCCTGACAAGGTATTCATCTGTCTGAATCCTTAACACTACCAAGCAAACAAAAAGGCTAAACAAACCCTCAACACACATAAACGTTCTGTCAAATGTTCACAGATGCTACTTCAATCAGGAAAATACCAAATCATTTAAATCTATTATTAAATTCATACTGACTTTGCCCTTAAGTAATTTATCAAAGTATATACAACAAAAGAGAATTCTGGACTAGAAAGGTTTTAAATTAAAGAGAGCTCAATACTCAAAAGTTTAGGAACTTCTTTGCCTGGGAAAAAAAAAAAGAGTCAAAAAAACACTATAAAGTATTTACTGAAACAATTATTACCCCTATGTCTGAGGATTTGTTCATCTGTGTGCACTTTTAAAATATTTCTTGAGGGGAACAATCCTCCTCCATGATGACTCCATAAAACTACAATGAGCAATGAAATCAAATACATTTTATTTTTATATTTTTTTATTGAGTTATAGTCATTTTACAATGTTGTGTCATCAAATACATTTTATATAAAACCACACTGGCCAAATTATGGTACTAGATATAACACATATATTCTACAGACTACAGCCCACTAAATGTAAAACATTTCACCTTGAGACAGCTCATTTATCCCTCTTTTATTCAAAGTATTCAGGCAAAAACTAGTTGTCCCTAGAGATAATCTATTGGTAAATAGCCTGGCCAATTTTGAGAAATTCTCAAAAGAGTTTCATGGCCACAATTATTTTATAACCTCCATGATTTCAAGATTTCAAATCAAAAGTAAGAAAGCCAGAAGGCAATAAAAACCCTTCTAAGACCCCTCATCTTTTCTCCTCACTGATATCTTCAATGCTAAAATCTAACTTGAATTCCTCTGCACAAAATTCCTGTTTTTCAATGTCTACAGCTTTGGGCTCCAAATTTCTTGATCAGGAAAAAAATTATGAGCACATCCCTCATATATGTATATGTATTTCTAAAGTAGAAGAGTGATTAACATACTAGAATATTATACATATAATAAACAAACACAAAAAATAATAAAAAGTAAACAGAAACATAAATTTTAATACTACTTCTACTACTACTACTACTACTACTACTACTACTACTACACACACATTTTAATAGGTTGTCCTACCCATCCAAAGTGCCAGCACCTCACTTTTGAGATCAGTACCAGTGACCTAGAGCACCAGTTCTGCCACTTCATCTGGGGATAGAGAGGGGTTTGTTCAATATACAGATATTCAATATACAGCCACAACCCCAATCTAGCATTCATGAGAGCCTGGCCTGACCTCTGAATGTTTAAAAATCTCTTCAGGTGATTATAAATATATATGAAGTTTTAAAAACCTCTGACATACAGGACAAACTGTAAACTATATAATGTACAGCCTACAAGTACTTCATCTACCAGTAAAATCTCCTTTCCTGCCACTCCACCTCACTTTACTCTCTGACAAAACTTAACTACTTGAAATTCACAGTCCACACCTCCCAAGCTGTGCACATTGTTTTCTGTGCTTGGAGCCCTAACTCAACACCATGACCAACCCCATCTTGTTCACTAAACTTCCACCAAGCATCAAGTCTCAACTCAAAGTTCCTCTGTCAAACTTTTTCTGACTTCCTGAGGCAAACAGTTTCTCTCTTTTACTCAAGTATCTCTTACCTTTTTTACAATCATCCCATAGAATTTAAAAATATGTCTGTCTCTCAAAAAGGAGGATCCTTGTAGGCAGGGACCCTGCCATTTCATTTTTTAACACCAAAGGCCTTGTAAAATCCCAAACACATAATTTAAGTTTTAAAATACATGTTGAATAAAGACACAAAGAAGCAGTAAGTACTACTGGCTATTCAAAGTTAAGAAGATAAACAAGGGGACATCTCCTTAAATGATTAAAAACTAAATAAAACATCAAAAATGGCTGCCATATCTACTTCTAACAATAACCAAAGATAATTCAAATCAAGGAGGGAAAGCATTTTATAGTAACTTTAAATGGAATACAATCTATAAAAATAAATTGAATCACTATGTTGTACACCTGAAACTAATAATGTTGTAAATCAACTATGATTTTTTAAGAAAGAAGGGAAAGCAACTATCATTTATGGAATATCTGTAAGTACTTCACAAGTTATTTCTCATACCTAGAAGAATGCTATGAATTAGGCACTATTCCCCTTTTATACATGTACTGTGAGCCGTAAGTCACTCAGCTAAATTTCAGAATTTATAAACCGTGATGCTAGAATGTGCTACTGGATCTAACTGCAAATATTCCTAATGAAAGCAATTTATGTCTTAAGAAACAAGAACATTAAAATAAGCAATATTTCAAGGACAAAAAGACTTAGTCTCACATTTACTTGGAAATCAGTCACAATTCTGATTCAAAAAGCCAAGGAAACCAAGAGGTACCTGGAGTTAGTCTCCAAATAGATGAAGAAACTTCCCCAAAGGATGACCTTTTGAGATGTCTGTCAGTAGTCAGATCTAGAGTTCTACAGGGTTCACATATCAATGCATGAAAAACAGTTAAGAGTAAGTGGTAGAGGGATGTTTAATCCCACTCATGTAGGGGAGAGAATACAGCTTAGTGGTAAAGTAAGTGCTTAGCATGAATGAGGTCCAAGGTTTAATCCCCAATACCTCCATCAAAATAAATAAATAAATAAATCTAATTACCCACCCCCTCCCAAAAAGGGGGGGAGGACCCTCTAAAATTCTACTCATGAAAGTACAAGAAAATGTGACACTTTAAATGCTGTCACCTGAGAAAGGGGTAGGCCTGTAATGTTCTAGAACAAGCTCCCAACAAGTTCCCTTCCCCTACATGCACTCCAATGTCACCGGTCGCTACTTTAGCATGATTTTCTATTAAATCAAAGTGAGTATGTATTAAATTAGCTCTTCCCACTGTGTATCAATACAATGCCTGACCCCTTTAAAAAAAGAAAAAACGAGCTCTACAATTTAGAAAGTGTCATAAAATATCTGAGAAAGCATAAATGCATAATAGAGAACAAATATTCTAGTCAATTATATGCATGCATATAATCTCAATTTTGATAAATGCCAACTCTTCAAGACTTCTCTATTCTATAACCTTTCACCTCTTCTCCAGTGAAAACATGCACATCTAGGGCCTACTAAACAGTAAGGTCTTAAGAAGACAGCTTATCATTTCTTGTTGCTCTTTAATACAGAACTACAACACACTTCATTTTTTTACGTAAGGGGCATTGGGGCTAATTCCACAACTTGTTCTAGCCAAATGGGTCCCTTGAGATCAGAATATATCTCTTTTCGCACAGACTTGTGTAAAAACTGCTCTGAGAGGGAAAAAAACAGAAGCTGGCGCTTGAACAAAAAAGGTACTGACTATACTTATTTTTTGTATCTGAATTCTCCACTAGATTGTGAACTCTGAGAGCAAAATATGCTTCATCTTTGTTTCCTGGGTTCTGAACACTACACAACAGAACTCCAATATCTGAAATGATGCTAACATTTCTAGTATATTTTCCAGTTCACTATCCAACTGAATCCTCATAATCATCCACTGTGAGATAAGCAAGGCAGATTATCATTCCCTTTCTCAGAAGAGTAACCAAAAAAAAAAAAAAAATTCAGAAAACTGAAGAAACTGGTTTAAAAGTCACTGAACTAATGAGTAGGTCACTAAACTAGTGAGAAGAACTCACTAGAAGTCTGCTGCCTTTTAGGCTGATGCTCTTTCAGGCAATAATGACAACAGCCAACACTGAAAATATTATTTGAAATTTCCTTAAAATGTATGAAGTGATACTTCATAAAGGTAATTCATAAAACACTTAAATACTCTGCACCTGCTAGTCAAAAATCATTATTCAAATACTAGAATACTCCTTAACAGAAAAAAATGTCTTTTGAAATTATTAGTTTCAAAAGAGATTCTCAACCAACCACAATATGGTCTGCTTTTCTTTTAAAAATACTCTCATCTTACCTGATCCTAAATTTGAGTTCATTCACCTTTCCAAATTTTTAATCCACTGTGATTGTTTATTCAAAATTAAGGCCAAAATGTACCTCCACCCCCAACTTCCCCCCAAAATATTAAGCATCTACTACATCAATCACCTAGGGTTTTCTGGTTTTATTTTTACTTTTCCTTTTCAATTATATGGAAATTGATTGATTCACAAAAGCAAAAATACACACTTTAAGTAAATAAGTTTTTCTATTCCAGAAAAGGGCAATAATAGAAACCAGACACACATCCCTCTGAAAACTGTTTAAAAACAAAGAGGTAAGAATTGCTATATGTCATATACAAAAGAAAAGATAGCATACACTAGAGCTAGGCAAAAACCTGACCAAAAAGATTTGGGGTATTTCCTTCTCTAGTAGAAATCCAACAAATTTCATTAAATTATCTTGTCAACCCACTTCATCTTCTTCAGTCTAAGACTTTTATACATACAGGTTCATTTATCTCAAACACTCTTCCTCACTTCCTCCTACTCATCTTCTGCTCTTACTCAAGGTCCCATTCTTGGGCGGACCTTCTCCAACCCATCCAATCTAATGATGTCCCCTGTTAATTTTCCTTAGGGCATATTATTCCCTGGCTCTAAAATATTCATGGTAAATTTTATTATGTACTGCTTTCTATGTTTGTTTAAACTCTCTCCCATGAGAATTTAAGTTCCCTAGAGTTCACTGACGAGTTGTTTTTAATTAAAAAAAGAAAACAGCTTTATTAAGGTATAATTTACATATAATAAAATTCACTCTTCTCAAGTGTATAATTCAGAGATGTCTATTAATTTTACAGAGTTTTGTAACATCATCAAGTGACTGCTTGGGTTTTGCTCCTTCATATATCTCTGGCATTTAGAAAGAGAAAGATAATTATCTGGTGAATGAATAAATCAATCTGATAATAAGTTACTCTTAATACCATTACTATTAATATCTATTTAGTGTACCATGTGATTATGAGCTGGTGCATTAAACCTGCCTTTATTACATTCCATTTCAAAAATCCTTCATTATTTCCATTTCCAGTCAAAGCTGGCTCTATTATAGGGCCCCAAAGTGAGTCTACTCACATATTAGCCTACTCCCTCACTTAGGGAACACCGACTCAGGTCAAGTTCATGCATACATACTACACTTCCTTTTTCTCCATCCAGTAACCCCCTCCCGTTTGCTCCTAGCCATGTTAACAGAAGCCTTTATAAACAAAGGAAAGATAAGAGCATTAATCTTACTCATCAGTGAAGATTGGACCTTCATTTAATGCACGCACCTTCGTAATGCTGAGGTGACGAAAATAAGTTCTTGGTACTAATATGTACCTAGTAGAGAGCTAAATACAGTGTGATTTACTAAATAATGGGAAAACTTTTTCAGATATAAAATCAGTCTCTTTGCTGTTTATCCATCTGTAAAACAGAAATTTTCTATTTTTTAAATTTCAGTATTTTATTCATCTTGAGAACTATTAAGGTTTTCATATAAAAGATTTAACTCATATACAAAATAATCTTTTAAAGTAACTTTTTGAAAAAAGTTAACTCAACAAAGAAACAAAAAATAATTCAAAAAATGAGCAAAGGGCTTTTTAAACAGACATTTTTCCAAAGAAGATACACAAAATGAAAAGATGTTCAACATCACTCTTAGGGACATGCAAATCAAAACCACAGATGAGATACCTGTTCTAGATACTCCCACTAGAATGGTTATTATCAAACAAAGGCAAGTAACAACTGCTGGAAGTAGAGAACTGGAAAGCTTACACACTGCTAATGGGAATGTAAAATGGTGCAGTAGTCCCTGATAACAGTTTGGACTTTCCTCAAAAACTTAAACATAGAATTACCGTATGATTCAGCAATTCCATTCCTAGGTATATACCCAAAAGAACGGAAAGCGGGGACTCAATCAGATACTTACTTGTACACCAATATTCATAGCAGCATTATTCATAAAAGATAAAAGGTAGAAACAATCCAAATGTCCATTAACAGATGAAAGGGTAAACAAAATGTTGTATATACACATAATGGAGTATATTATACAACCTTAAAAAGGAAAGAAATTCTGGAACATACTATAATATGCATGAACCTTGAAATGATGCTAAATGAAAATATGAGAAACACAAAAGGACAAATGCTATATGATTTCACCTATATGAGGTAACTAGAATAGGCAAATTATAGAGACAGAAAGTAGAATACAGGTTACCCGGCTCTAGGAGGAAGAGGGAATGGGAAATCATTGTCTACAGAGTTTCTGTTTGGAATGATGAAAAAGTTCTGGAAACAGATAGTGATAATGGTTGCACAACACTGTGAATGTACTTAATACCACTGAATTGAACATTTAAAAATGGTTAAAGTGGTAAATTTTGTATTATGTATTTTTACCACAATTGTTTTCAAAGTATAGCTACAGCAATTTATTCCATTATATTTCCAAATATTAAAGTCAGTGTACAAAGGGGAGCCATTTTATTGGTGAGGAAAAACCGACAAGGCATAATATACTCATTTCAGTCATTTCATCTGTCCTAAACGATGGCATTCTTAAAAAAACACTGTTCACAGTAATACAAGATATAAGGAATAGGGAAAACTGTGGGGGGGGGTGCAGAGATATGGAAAAACTACACTTTCCGGTCAATTTTTTGTGAACTTAAAATTTCTCTAAAACTAGCCTATTAATTTTTAAAATAAATAAAAATTGTAAAGGTATAGAAAACAGAATTCTATACACTCATATTAATAAATGAAACATTATACATGAAGTTTAAAAAACACACACACGACACTGATTAGCCTTTTTACATCTTTCCAAGGATTTAAACTGTGTCCCAGATCCCTAACTGGTGACACAATTAAATCGGAGAAAATACTGCCCCAATTTTAAAAGCAGCAGAGATTAAGAAAAATAAGAAGGGGTTCCCCATGGATATACAATAACCAATTCATTCAATTTCATTCAACAAAAAGGTACTTACTAAATGTGCAGTAACTGAAAGACACCCAGTCCAACAAGTATTGCATGCAAGGTCACAAAAAGGAAAGTTGAAGACACAGCCTCACATTAACCCAGAAAGCCAATAATTCAAAACTATCATTTAATGTCCGACTTTAAAAGTAAGTGCAGCTCAGTTACTCAATGTTCAAAGTCTGCAGTTCTGGTTGCCATTTTTAGATTATCAACTTGAAAATAAGGTAAGTGCCCAAACTTATGTACTTTTTTCATTGATTAGACTGCATAATGGGGAGCCAAACGAAATGCCTTTCTAAAACTGATTTTTAACTGACTTTTAATTGAAGTTTACCAACTTCCCACCGGGCAAATGTGCCAACTGATTCAATTTCCTATTACCTTGTCTCGGAAATCAGGTGCCCCACCTGAAACTTAGCGCTGTACTCTCTCTAGCCTGCCCTATGCAGAGTGCATTCTCGACAGGTCCCCAGTGCACCAACAGCCCAATTTTGGCTATATTCTCCGAGTGATTTAAGGAAGTCAGCAACCACTCATCTCACGTGATCTTAAAAAGAGGCGCAGTTGAGCCCAGATTAAACCACACTCTTTTTTTTTCCCCCTGCATCAACTTCACTGCCCAGCGTGAAGGAAATGGGCAAGGAGGTGGCGCAGGTCGGGTATGCAGGGGAAGCTAGCAAACAAGCGTGGGTTACTGTGCCTTCTACTTTGGGGAAGCAAGGATGAGAAGGCACACCCGCTCACGCGCACTGCAGCGGCTGAAAAATCGAAGACTGCCACACCCCCTGACAGCCAGGCGCACGGCTTCACTTATGCTAAAGCAAAAAGGGGACCCCCCTCTACGAATGCGGCAACTGCACGGCACTGCACCGCACTGCCTGGGATCCCCGGCACCCAGACGCGCAACGTCCTCGAGTCCGGCGTGGGTGGGACACTGCGCTGGGGGGCGGCGGAGGGGGGAGGGCCGCGGCGACCAGGGACCCGCGCATGCGCATAAACGGGTACCCGCCCGTTCACCTACCGTTGGAACCGCGACGCCCAGTTCCCTGGCCGCGGCCGCTTCTCCAGGACCCTCGGCGACGGGAAGAGAGCTAGAACTGAGGCCCCAGGTGACTCCGCGGCTGGCGAGCCTCTTCCTGTGGCGGCCTCTGGAGGGAGGCTGAAGCGATGGCTGTGGCGTGAGGCCAGCCCGGTAAGCGACCCCCGGACGTCCCCAGCGGTGGCGAAGGCGGAGACGCAGAAGAGGGGGCGGGAGCGGCGACGGAGGCAGCGGCTGAGGCGCAGAACCTCCCTAACGGCGAGCGGGAGGAAAGCGGAGGGCGGAGGGCGGGCGAGGGCCGGGCCGGACGTGACGTGCGTGGGAGGGGGCGGGGCGGGGCGGGCCCGCGGGCGGGGGCGGGGCAAGCGCGACGCGAGGGCGGGGGTCCTCAACAGCCCCTGGCTGCAGTCCTGAAGTCTGTGGGCGTTAGGACCGCAGTGCTTCTCCCGCCGCAAATTTGGGCCCCTGAGTTAGGGTGTGCGAAGCCAGGCGCGAGCCCAAGTGAGGTGTCTGGGGGTCTCCAGTTCGGGGAGGTTGGAAAGAAGATAGAGAAAAGTGGGGAGGGGAGGTAGGAGTCATGAAGGGCAAATCCGGAAGCCCGAGGTCACTCCTGGTCTGTGCGGAGGGAGTGTGCGCCCCTGCAGAAGACCAGAAAAACCCGGGTGACCTTATCTAGGTGAGGATCGCGGAAACCTTAACGGAAAACCTGCAGGCAGACTGAAGCGGTAACTCACGTTCCCATTCTCATCGGTGGGAGTTAGATCGGGGACCTGCCCGCCCCCACTCCTCCTCTTCACCTAAGGACACGATCTAGACTCCAGAGAGAACATAGCTACTTAAGGTGCCGAAAGCATCTGGGAATATGAAAGTCAATAGGCTAAATGCTCACAGGGAGCTTCCTAAACTAGACCAGAGCTTCAGAGGTAGAGCTGAAAGACAGAAAAAATGAAGAGCTCTCTGAGCCTGGGGAGTCTGTACTTGCTTATACAGACACCCAGACCGACTGTGCTGCTCCCATGCGTTCACAAAGGTATGAATATACAGCCAATCTCTTTTTTGCTTTAGTCTGTTAATGGCTTTGAGATCTTCCATTGAGAAGTGGAACGCAGTGTTTTGCCTTTAGACTCCTTGATGGCGGGTAGGTAGATCCACATCTGCACAAAGAACCCTGGCTGTCTGTAAAAATATAAACTGCCACAGTTCGGTTGTCCCCTACTCGCCTGAGCTGGAAGTCAGAAATCCGGAAAATGTAAAACAAGAACCTGCCTAGAATTTGGGACAAGCTTTACAAAAAAAAGTCTCCCTATGAGATGATCTGTAAATGTGTTACAGAGGCCAGGGTGGCTCCCAAATTTCATTAGAGAGAGTAAAATAAATCATCTGTAACCTAAGTGTCACATGCCCAGTTGATGCTGTCATAAGAGAGGGGTGGGGTCCATAAAGAGTCTAGAACCAGCACCATCTGAATAAGAATGTATTGTAGGCACCCACTCTGTCTAGAATAGAAGCTATTGATTTTAATGACCAGGACCAATATCCACACATTATCCAAGAAACTTAGCTCAGATTCAATTTCTCACTCAACAAATACTTATTAAATGCTTACTGTGTTCTAGTCTTTTGGGATACTTCAACAAATAAGATCCTTGCCATTACTGAGTTTATACCCTAGTAAACTTAAATTCTAGATACCCTTTAGGAGCATACAAAGACCCACGCTCTGATTCCACAATCATCAGGTAGTCTTCCCATAACTCAAGCAATCTCATACCCAGTAAGAAGCAAATGTTCAAGGCACATGACTGGTACTACTTATACTAGCAATATAGCCCTCAATAAATTCACATCATGATTTATATATCAGCTTCTGTTCACTGGATTGAATTATAAAGTTGTTTTATCCAAATTAATTTCTCAGAGCCTGATTAAGCCTAAGTGAAGTGAAATACGTCTAAATCTGCCAAGCTGAAGACCAGACGGACTCTAGTTTCATAGCAGCTAAGTCAAGATGCAACCCATGCATTCAGCCTTGCATCTCTTTAAACATCTTAAATGGAAGCTTTACCTGTGATTCCACGCTTGAAGAACAGGGGCAACATGATTGCTTCTAAAGCTTAATCACGAGTGAGTAAAAATCATGAGAGGAAATTGTTAGAGGAAAAATCCTGAACCTGCCCCACCTGTACAACACAGGCTCTTGTTGACATAACTGACTGTAATAATTGCATTACTCTGAATATGAAACCCAACACTGTAAGCTCCCAGAGGACAGAGACTCTTATGCATTTATGTGCCCTACTCTCAAAGTATGGGCTTTCAACAAATGAGCTGATTTGAAGACCATTTTTCCCCTGTAAAACTCAAGAACATGTCCTGGGAAGATATCTTTTCCATATCCTACTTTATAATAATTAACCAGTATGTTCAAAATATAGGAATCAGGGGTGTAATTTTAAAAAGCAAACCAAAACAAAAAACCTTTATTTCTTACTCTCGCTATCCTTTTAAACCTGTGCAGTGGAAGGAGGTCTGTTTTATACCTAACTAGGCAGATTCCAAGAGGTTATGTGGTCCTTCTTACGAACAGAAAGTCTTATAGTCATTGAGTCACAAAGACTGAAACTTCTCCCTCTTCACCAATTTAGGATACCTGGCTCACTGCTTGCCCTGGAGAGGCATCATGCCTGGTTTTTCTTGTTCTCTCCCAGCTCTCCAAGCAGAGCCAAAAGGAGGGAAAGATAGGAAAAGAAAGGGGAGCAGGAAAGTTTGTAAATTTTACTTCCATGTGATGCTTTCACACTGTGGGCCTGCTAGATGTTTAAAGCTGCCTTTTTTTCTGATGGATGCTTTTATGGTTACTTCAGAAACCACCACTGTCCCCATTCTTTGGTGGCTTCTCACACGTGGAACCCTTGATCTGAGGAAAAGCATTCTACTCTCATAGTTCTTTACTCTTTTTCAGTCCCTAGGAATCTATCTAGTGGCCCACCTCCAACTTCTTATCTCTTGAAACCTGTTTTTCTCAGTAAGGACCCTGTCAGATAGGATCTAAGGTAGCTCTCACACTGGCCCACTTGTAAGTGGCCTGGGACCACCCCATATACTGTTGCATAAGGTTGTGTACTCCATACCCTAGGAAGTGCCATTCACATCATCCTCGTGGATTTGTATATTTATTTTAACACTTTTCCAGCAGGTGGCAGTAAAGTGTTTATAACGTATGTGTGACTATTTTCCAAAAGATGGAAGTAAAATGCCTGGATGAGGGAGATCTTTTTTTCTAATGGTGCTGTTTAGGCTAGTGGCAGCTCTGTACGGTCCACATTAAGCGCTCATGCACTTCTTGGCCAAACAAACTTGGGAATACAGGCTCCCAGTGCAACTGCAGCATTCCTCTGCTCTGCTGCCAAAACACCTGCCAGCCTATCTCTTGTCCTTTTTGGTTTTCAGGCAGGAGACAGACACAAGTCCACTGCGGCCCACTAACTGCAAGAGACACATCTCAAGTACTCTGAGTAGTTCCATTGGAGGTCCCTCTCACTCACCTTGAGATAAGAGGCAGGCAAGCTTATGTGGTAAGAATCACAGCATACCAACAACAGTCTCCAAAGAAATACCTCACTAATTCTCACTTGACCTTTTATAACTTGTTGTGAGTATATAGAGTTATCTACCTGATTTTGGCTAAACCCTCTCATTTCTAGGGAAAGTCCATTTCAGAACTCACTATGGTCAGTTTTTGTGGAAGGGGTGGAGGGAGTTGGGTTTTTTCTATAATACCTTGGTGCTTTGATTAAAACAGTAGTTCTCAGCTGGGGATAATTTTTATGGCCATGTCTGGAAACATTTTTGGTTGTCAAAACTGGGGAGGTATTACTGGCATCCAGTGAGCAGAGGTCAAAGATGCTGCTAAACATCCTGCAGTACACAGGACAGCCCTCCCCAGGACAAAGAATTATCTGGCTGATAATGTAACTTTTGATTTAACATCTTGTAACAAACAGAATTTTCTACATTTGGCAGCCACTAAGAGAATACCTTAAAATTACATGACTTTTTCTTCATTCTTTCTACAAATGCTTTACCTGTAGATGTAGACGTCACAATTTAATTGGTATATAACTAATGTCCAAAATAGCATTTCCCTTCTTCTGGAGGTGGCCTACCAGGAAAATTATTACTTGAGGTGAGATTTTTTAGTTATTTCTTTGCGAGAAGACTTTCATAGCCAAGGAAAACAAACATTTTACCCACCTCATCTGAGCAGAGACTTTATGCCTCTCAGAAGTAAAATCATAGGTCAAATCACTATAAAAGGAACATATATTTGCTACAACCCCAGACCACATCCTAGATGCTAGGGAAGGCTTCAGCATGTGGGCTTCCCCGGAGTCACCAGTGTCTATGGGATTAAACTTGACATCAAGGAATAGCTGTCTGTCTCTGTAGTCACTTTACAACTGATCTTTCTTATTCAAAGAGAATGCGAGTGGACTTCTTTCCTGCTCTCCCTGCAATCCCTACCGTAGATTAGTGTGATTGAATTCAGCTCTTTCAGATGTAGCAGGATGTTGAGCCATCAGTCTTCTGCCATCAGTATATAAATGTTCATTATTCAGGTGTTTTCCTCACCCTTACTAATCTCATCTCTGACCAAGGCTGAGTACCAGCATATAGATTAACTTTTGTTCAGTCAAGGCTACTATAATCTTTTTAAATACAATGTTCATAAGAAACGGGAGCCACAATAGCCAACAAGAGCCAAGAGCCAGTCCTATCTGATCAATCCTCAACCAACTATTTCTTAAAAAGTAAAACAGACACAACATTCAATACTTAGGAATGTTGGACTTGGAATAAGAATATTGTACTTGTAATAAGAAAACCTGCGTTTGAGTTCTAGCCCTTTCACTTACTAGCCATGTGACTCTGGTCAAGGTTCTTAACCTAAATGTACCTTAGATTCCCCAGTGGTAAAATAGGAAAAATAATACTGAAATGAATTGGTATGCATGAGAGTGTTTTATAAGCTGTATACCACAATTTTTTTTACTCCTCTCTCCTATACTGCTTTCAGAGACCTAAAGAAGTGTCTGGAAATGTTTTACTGCCGTATGTAGGCTTTTACTGATAGGGATGAGGCCCCCGTGGAAATTTTTCTTGACAGAAGTTGCCAAATACTTGTCTATTTTCAAGTGAAAACCAAGAACCACCAAGAACCCCCAAACTCTTCACACTGTTTTTTAACATCTTCTGTACCTTGTGAATTACAATAAATACAAGCACACCTCTTCCCTAATTAGAAGCATACTTACACTGCCCACTTACAGAATGAGACATACATGTAGATAAAGATCAGAAAATATATGAAGTTTTGTGTAGGGGGAAAAACTACTGCACAGGAAAATGACATTGTATCTACCCTGACTCCTACAGAACAGTAAAATGTATCAAATTCAATCAAACTTAGCTAATTTTTTCTTCCTTGAAGTACTCATCTCTACTGGGAAAAAAGAAAGGACTAAGACACCCTCCACCACCTGCAAATTTAAATCTTCTGATAAAGAAGCACTCACCATTTGAGAGTGGTATTGCTGGGTCTTCTGAGGAATGCAATGGAAATCTGTTTGTGCCTCTGTGCCTACGACCACTGTGCCAGTGTGAAGAATGCTTGTTCTTCATAAACAAAGACAAAAAAAGTATCACTAGCTGCAAAGAGAAGAAACTGTTCCAGGGTGTACGAATCCCACGCCAACATCCAAAATAATGGCAAATACTGTTCTGATTTTAGCAACCCAAAGTAACCTTTGTGCATTTTTTCATTCAGCACTTATTTCTTGAGCAACTATTATGGGCCAGGCAGTGTATTGAGGGATATAATCATGATCTCTGCCCTGAAAAACTTCATCTTCTATATCTCTGGAATAAAATGTTTTCAGAATAGAACCAAAGTTAACATGATGTTGATTTCAGCTTCTACATTCACTCACACAGCCACTGGTGCCATCCAGTTTGGGGAGCTAGAACAATTGACAGTAACCCTCATCTTTGCCAAGTCCACATTTTTGGCCTGATAACTCAAAATTCAGTGTATGGCAATAATATAAGCCAGCGAGATCATCAGCTATAAGACTAAGTTGTTTTGGTTTCTTGATTAAATTCCTATAGTCAACAAGATATTTTTTCCACAGTCAGAACTTTTATGGTTTAAAAAAAAAGAATTAATATCCCTTCTCCTCTTCCCTCTCCCTATATCCATGTAAGAGAAAGAAAAAATTAGAGATTCTGTGAGATTATGGCCTTCACAAAACCATGGGCTTTCTGCTGCCCCTTAAGCCAGAAATCCAGGGAAGAAAGTTTTTACCATTTGGCATGCACTACCTCTTCTTAGAGACCTTATGCTCTGGGACCTTCCTACCATTTGACCAGGCAGGCTCCTTCTCAGACTCCTTTCATTAGGACCACACCTTCAGTGGCAAACTGACAGCCCAGATATTTGCAGATTGCAGATTGTAGTCAAACTACAACTATATTTTTGCTGAACGTTTACACTTGACTGCTCTTCTCCGCTTAAGACAAGGGTATAATGATTTGCAGAAGCATTTACTGTTTTCCCAGTCACCGAGCTCATCAGCAGAGGCGCTCTGAAGCCTGAAGCCTCATACCCTTACTTTAGGACTGTAGAGTGAGAGAGAAACTAAACTGTGTACACAGGGGAGATGTGTTATAGTTACTATTCATGTGTCTCATCATCCCTGTTAGAGTACACTGTATCCCAAATAAGTATCCTGCCAAAAATATTGTAAAAACACTAGTTGAAAAAGAAATGGCCCTTAGTAAAGCCAAATTTGTTATTTTTAATAAAGTTTTGTTATTTGTTTCTTATTTGCTTTATATGTAGTGTTTTCCTCCACTTGAATACTTTGATGCTGCTTACTCATTATATACTTAAAAATATTAATTGAGCACCTAGCATGTGCCAGGTACTATGCTAAGTGTTGTGGACACACTGGACATAATTCTTGCATTGTGGTGAACACAGTGTAGTTATGCCCTTCGCATGGCAGGCTCCCATTCATTGTTCAAGAAGACTTTGTTCAGTTTAAGTGTCCTAAATTTAAGTGTCATTGACATTTCATTTCAAAAGTTATGCAATTAATTACTTCTTAGGCAAAATTATTTTTAATGGAAATAAAATAGAGTCTCTTAGTCTTATGTTTTAAGATAATTATGCACATTTCTTTATAAATCCAGACTTAATAAGTAACAGATGTATCTGTTTAAGTGTCACTTTACCTAGGCAACTTCTGTGACTTCACTGAGGTTGAATAAGGTCCTTCTTTTCTGAGCCCCTGTCATCTTACCCAAATATCATATTGGCAACCTCCCCAAAACTGAAGGGCTACATCCTTAATAAGAGATTAAGAAAAAAAAACCTGGCTTATGGAAGGAAAGGGTAAGGATACCTGACTCTCTCCACCTTAACTGTGGATGGAGTAGTGAAAAGAAAAAAGAAAACTCCCCTCTGAGAATTCCTAAACAAGTTTGTAGGCATATTGTAGGGGTCCAGAATTTCACACTACCTGTGTGACCCAGAAAATCTTGAGCTGAAAACTATAAAGATGATCACTTTCATGCCCCAGGCACCTTGTATAAACATAAATAAATCCTCTTTTAAAATCCTACAGGTAAGGTTCCAAGAAATATGACCTTATAATAAAATATTACTAAAAATACAAGGAAATAATGAACTTCAAAATAATACCTGCAATGACTGCAAGTATTCTAGTTATCAGATACCATATGCAAAGAAAATATATGTGTTATATTGTGATATAATAAGAAATATGTATTTGGTCTTTGTCCACAGTTCCTGGCACAGAGCTCCCAAAACCCTTGTAATTTCCTGAGTGATAAGGATAAGAGAAGTATATCTTCTTATTCATAACGCATCCTTTTCCATCACCCGTGAGTTTATGCTAATGATGTGATATAGGGCGGGGTCCTTATAGCCTCAGGATGGGGCTGATGCCAGAAAGACTAAATGTTTAAAGGGTTGCAAATTTCCAGCCCCACACCTGACCTCCTGTGAAGGGAGGGGAGCTAGAAGTTACACTCTGTAAAAACTCTTGAACATCAAGTTTTGATGAACTTCTGAGTTGGTGAATGCATCAATGAGCTGGAACAGTGGTACACCCCAAACTCCTAAGGGACAAAAGCTCTTAAGTTCAGGACCCTTCTGAACCTCACCCTGTGTACCTCATCTGGCTGTTCATTTGCATCCTTTGTAATATCCTTTATAATAAAGAAATAGAAAGTAAAGTGTTTCCCTCGGTTCTGTGAGCCATTATTAGAAAATTATAGAACCTGAGAAGAGGGTCATGGGAACCCCTGATCTGTACCCAATTCAGACAAAAGTATAGGTAACTCAGGGACCTATTACTTGTTATTGGTACCTGAAGAGGCTGGGGCAGTCCAATTGGACTCAGCCTTTAGCCTGTAGGGTCTGTACTATCTCCTGGTTGTTAGTATCAGAATCAACTAAAATTGTAGGACACTCAATTGGTGTTCATACAGGAGTAGAGAATTGTTTGGTGTGGAAAACCCACATATTTGGTGTCAGAAGTGTTATGAGTAGAGAAACAGTTTTCTCCTTTGGCATGTTTAGTATTTTTAAAGGAATTAGAGGAAATAAAGATAATAAAGGTATAAGAAACTATCAAAATTGATGAAGCAGATTTGAAAACTTACAGAAATAAAGAATACAATAATTGAGAGTAGAAACTCAAAGGACCGATTAACCATCAATTTGACATCCAGAGGGAGAATTGGTTAACTGAAAGATCACCTGAAGAGTTTTCAAGATGTAACACAGAGAGACAAGGAAATAAAATATACGAGAGGTCGAGATACATGGAGGATAGGGTAAGAAGAGTCAACAAATGTCTAATTAAAATTCAAGAAGGAGATAGTAATATGAAGGAAGGCAGTATTCAAAGAAATAATAGCTGCACATTTTTAAGAATAGATGGTAAATATCCTAAATTCGGGAAGACCAAAAATTGCCACACTGAAAAACTACAATGAAATTCATACTTGGTCAGTTCACAGTGAAAGTTCATGACATCAGAGTAAAAGGGGATCTTAAAATTAGGCAGCAAGAAAAGATAGATTAATCTTCAAAGAAATGACAAATTGGCTGGCAGCTGACTTTTCAACAGCAACAAGAGAAGTCAGAAGACATTGTAATGTATCTTCAAAATGGTAAGAGAAAATTGCCATCAACTCCAAATCCAGTGAAATGACATTTTAAGGAGGACAGAAAAATAAAAATATTTTCAGATAAACAATATAAGAACTGAAAAATTATATACAATTCACATTTTAAAAAAGAATTTACTTGGTGCAGCCGCTAGAGAGGATAGTATGGAGGTTCCTTAAAAAACTAAAAGAAGACCTACCATATGATCCAGCAATCCCACTCCTGGACATACATCTGGAGAAAACTGTAATTCAAAAAGATACCCACACCCCAATGTCCATAGCAGCACTATTAACAATAGGCAAGACATGAAAACAACCTAAATGTCCGTGACAGATGAATGGATAAAGAAGATGTGGGGTGTATGTATATATACACACAGACACACACAGACACACACAGACACACACACACACACACACAGGAATATTACTCAGCCATAAAAAAGAATGAAATAATGCCATTTGCAGCAACATGGATGGACCTATAGATTATCATATTAAGTGAAATAAGACAGAGAAAGACAAATACCATATGATATCATTTATATGTGGAATCTAAAAAGATGATTATGTATAAAACAGAAATAGATTCACAAACATAGAAAACAAACTATGGTTACCAAAGGGGAGGGGAGAGGAGGAATAAATTGGGAGTTTGGGATTAACATACACACATTACTATATATAAAATAGATTAAAAAAACACAAGGGCATACTACTGTATAGCACAGGAAGCTATATTCAATTTCTCGTATAAGCTATAATGGAAAAGAATATGAAAAAATATGTATATATATATATATATATGTGTGTGTGTGTGTGTGTGTAACTGAATCACTTTGCTGTACACCTGAAACTAACATTGTAAATCAACTACACATCAATAAAAAATGAAATTAAAAACAAATAAAAAAAGAACTTACTATCAATAGATGTTCATAAAAGGACATGCCAAAGGATATACATAGGAAAAAAAGAAAGTAATCCCAGAAGGAAGCTCCAAAATGCAAGAAGTATAGATGACCAAAGAAAACTGTAAACATTCTATAAATCTAAATAAACATTGGCTGTCCAAAATAATAGCAATATTGTCTAAATTCAAATATTACTGGATGATTTTACATATGTTGGGAGACTGTGAATGGAGTTAAAATATTATAAGGCTTTGTGTTGTTTAGAGGAGGCTAAATATGTTGTTGAATTAAATATGCATGTCAAAATTTCTATATAATATCTAAAATAAGTAAACAGTAACAGTGTGTATAACTTCTAGTATATTAGAGGGGATAAAATTAAGTAGGGGAAACTTAATCCCAAAAAATGGATAAGAAATTTTAAAAGCAGGATGAATAGTTTAAAAAATTGGCAGAAAATATTTGAATAATTACAATCAATGTAAATATATTAACTCCTCAATTAAAAGGCAGAAAATGTCAAACTGAATTTTTTAAATGCAGCAAAATTCTGTTTACTGCAAACATACTTAAAACATAAGAACACAGAAAGGTTAAACTTTTTTAAAAAGATTACAATATATGTATATAATATATATACCTACACACATATATATACACAATACACACAGATATATATAAAGAGAGAGACTACTTTAATATAAACATACTCTAAACTTCATCAGTGTCACTCATATCCAATGAAATGTGTGCACATAGGCATTGAAAGACATGTACAAAAAAATGTGCATATCTGCATTTTTCATAATGGCAAAAAAATGGAAACTCAGGTAGCTATCAATGATAGACTAATGAATGATAAATGAATTTCAGTATATTTTTACTATATATTATACTACAATGAAAATGAACAAACCACAGCTACAGGCAACAACATGATGAATGCCACAAAAATAATTTAAATGAAAGAAGCTAGACACAAACACATACTGTAGGATTCCATATTTCAAAAGCAGGGAAATCTAAACTACAATTTTAGAATTCAGGATTGTAGTTAAGGAGGGAAGACTTTGGGAGAAAGGAAAGAGTCACTGATTGAGAGAGGAGTCATGAGGAAACATTCTCCATCTTAGCCTAGGACGTGACTATATGGATATTGTCACTTAGAAACTATTCATCTAGCTGTCTTCTTATGATTTGCATGCTTCTCCATGAATATTTTGTATTTCAAAAAATTTTAAATAAAAATTAGCTCCCTGTTTTTTTTAGATTAAATCTAAATGTAAGTGTTTTTCAAAAAAAAAAGCAAAACTAAACCATCGTGTTTAGGCATACATATTGAGGTAGAAAAACTATTTTTTTAAAAAAGGCACAAAAGTGATTAACATAGAAGTCATGGTAGTTGTTCCTTTGGGGAGGAGGAGCAAGAGTGGGTGTCTGGGTACTAAACAAAGTTCTATTTTTTTGACATGAGTAGTAGTTGCACGGATGTTTGTAATAAATTGTTATTGAGCTGTGTATATTCTTTGTTTTGGGCATTCCTCTATATGAATATTTCACAATAAAATACTTTGAAGCAAGTTTCAAAAAAGATAATGTAGGAGAATATCTTCATGACTCTTAAAACACAAACTCTCACCATAAGGAATTGATCAATTCATCTGCATCATATTTGACACCGTAAAAAGAGTAAAAACTCAAGCCAAAGAGGTGGCAAAGTTTGTTAGAAAGCATTCAACCCAAAAAGGACTATAATCCACATTATATAAATAACTCCCAGAAATTAAATAAACAATTTTCAAAACATAATCCAGTACAAAGCTGCACCAAAAGAAACCTTTTTTATAGGTTCTGCACATATGAGGAAATCCAAATGGCCAATAAATGTACAAATAATACACAACCATATTAATAACTGGGGAAAGCAAACTAAAATGAAATACGACTATACATCCACCACAATATACCCATAAGAATGGCTGAAATTAATAAATCTGGAAATGCTAAGTGTTAGCAAGGATGTGGAGCAATAGAATCTCTCATTCATGATAGTAGGAAAATAATTTGGCATTATCCACTAAAGTTGAAGACCAAAAAACTCTGCCCAAGCAGTTTGACTTCTGAGTATATGCCCTCAATAACTATGTGCACAAAGGTATCAGAATACATGTGCAAAAAATGTTAACAGTGCATTGATTGTAATAGCCAACACAAAATTCCAGCTACAGAATAATGGACCATACAATGAAATATATACAGCAGTGAAAAATGAGTGAACTACAGATAACAAGCCTGTAAGTGGCCTCTTTGGGAATGAGAAAAAGGATAATTCCCTAGGCAGATGAATTAGAAAATGACAGCCCAGTGAGCCCACAGCCTAGCAGCAGACACAGCTTTTGTACCCAAGGAAAAGGTACCACCCTCCAGGAGGAAATCTCCCTCTGCTAGGCAAGGACCTTTGTGCAGTGCTCAGTTTGCAACAGTGCTGGGAGCGCTACCAAGGACCTTCCAAAGCTTTGTAATATTCTACTTCTCACACTGGGTGGAGTGTACATGGGGTTTGTTTTTCATAATCATTCTTCAAATTGTTTCTGTATTTATATATTATGTATTTTTACATTATATACTATATTTTACATGGATGTTGTGCACAATTTTTTAAATATTAAAATATTTAGCCATGTGATGAAATGAAGTACCACTGTACCCAACACAGACCTTTGCCAGTACTTCAGTGCCATTCCTCCTCTGTGTTCAATCTAAAATCAAAGAGTTCTGAAGGATATTAGAATGATGCTTTTCTTAACCTCTTGTGGCTCTTTTCAGAGTTAGGGCAAGTTACTCATGTGCAGGAAAACAGGATTCCTCATCTTTCAGCCCCTATCCCTATCTTAAATAAGAGGTTTTGTCTGTTTTCTCATCCAGGATTTATACATAGTGGTAAGAACTAAATGTGCAAACCACTAGAAGTTGGTGGGCACCTGTAGTCCAAGAAATTTCCCTAAAACCGGAAGAGTAATTTCATTATAAGGGATCTGGCATGTCCGATTTCATCGGACCTGACCTGAGAGGAAGCAGAGAGACAGATGAACTCGGAAAGTTCTTTGCCAGCCCAGGAGTCTTGGATTCTGAGATGCTGCAGCTCTGAGATCTTGACTCTTCCAAAGAATCTCAAGACCTTTTTTTTTTCTTTTCGGTAGGAAAGAAGACTGAAACATCTCTCCTAGCTTCCAAGCAGTCCTGCCATCTTCAGAAGGGGTCATTGGAGTCCACCAATCCAAGTCCCAAATCATAAAGAGAAAGTTTTGCTTATTAAATGGAAGCTCTTCCCACACTTCAGACCCAAGAAATGCTTGGCCTCAGCCAACTATAAAGTTGGATCAAACCAAGTACTCACAAAGGGACTGAAGGATGATCTAATTCACAGCACAACCCTTTTTTTAAACTGTTTTTTTCAAATACAAAAATAATATATAATCATTGGGAAAATTCAAAAAATTTAGAAGAATAAAGAATAAAGAGCAAAATTTTCTCTGTATGCCCTAATCTTATTCCACTCTCTAAAAGTAAACTGTGAAGTATACCCTCTGACAACTCTTTTTATACATTTATAAAATGCACACACTCACACAATTATTTTTCTTAACATAAATGGGATCATACTACAATGTTCTATATTTTTACATATAGTATTTACATATAATATTCCATATTAATCTTTTCATATTAGTAAATTTAAGCTATTTCCAGTTTTCTTTATTAATAACAGTACAATAAGTGTATACTCGTGTGTATATTTGTGTACAGCAGATTCCTAGAAACAAAATTGCCAAGTTACAGAATAACGCATTTAATAGAAAAACAAGGTCCTACTGTATAGCACAGGGAACTATATTCAGTAGCCTATAATGAAAAAGAATATGAAAAGGAATATATGTGTGTGTGTGTGTGTGTGTGTGTGTGTGTGTGTGTGTGTATAACTGAATGTATGCTGTACACCAGAAATTAACACTACATTGTAAACTGACTATACTTCAATTAAAAAAAGAGTAATGTATTTCAAATTTGATAGACATTACCAAAACTACCTGTGAAGAGGCTTTGTAAACAGTATAGAAAAATGCCTATTTGCTTCAACTTTCACCAATAGATATTATGTGTATATATATATATATTTTTTGCCAGTTTGATGAGCAAAAACAGTGGCACAACTGAGGTTGAGTATATGCTTCCTGGCCAGTGGTTTGTTTGTTTTTTTTTTCAGTGAATTAGTTATCCATATCCATTGCCTATTTTTCTACTTGCAACTTCCTCATTTTGATCATAATAGTAGCTCCTATATAATTGAGCACTTGGCTGTGTGCCAGCCACTGCACTAGGTGGTTTAAAATGATTTTTTTCTTGAAACAACCATTTTACAGATGAGAAATATGAAAAACATGGAGATGAAATTCAAACCCTTTTTTACTGGCCTCTTTTACTCTAAAGGCTCCCCTTTCTCCACCATACCACTATAACAAAAAGCGTTATTTTACTAAAATATGTAAACCCCAAAGGGAAGCAACTCACCCAGACACTCACAGTCTCACAGCTAGGACACTCATCTCAATCCGGACCACTGGTGGGCTTTTTCCTGGTCTTCCCAGAAAACAAACATGAAAACTGCCAAAAGGCTGTTCGGGCAAATGTATCGGACTCAGCTGCCTGCTATCTGTGTCCTTAAAGATAAAGAGCCAGCAGGACAAGGGTCGAAGATAAATAAAATAGAAACACCAAGAAACATGGAGACCTTGGCCCCATTCCATCCATATCACAGTCAAGGCAGAGGGCTGATGGCCCTGCAGATCAGCCCTAGGGACTGGTATGGTTTTCAGCCAACTCCCAGCACCTACTTACCGTGCTAAAGTGTTTTTTAAAACTCTGAGGCTGAATGAACTATTAATCACAAGCAGGAGTAGAAAATAGTTTGAGGTTCTGCTCTTTATAAAATCAAAATGTTTATTTTATAATCCTTTTATTAATTAATGAAAAGTGTCCCTAAGACTTCTACCTCTATTTTTCTCAGATGTGATTAACCTAATGAGAAATACTATAGGAAATATGATTTTCTGATTTTATTGTTCATATTGGTAATAATCCTCTAAAGAAAAGGAGGATGGGGTAAATTAAGTTCAAGAAATTTCCAAAATCCTTTCTTTCAAAAAACATTAATTAAATGTCATTGTAATGAGTTGGTAAAAGCTTGATACTGGGCACATGAATATGCATTAAACTATTCTTTATACTTTTGTATAATGAAACTTTTCCAATAATAAAAAGTTTATGGAAAAAAAAAAAAGACCTATGTGCCATATACTGGGCTGGGCCCTGGAGGTCAGCAATGACTAGAACATAGTTCCTGTTCTTTTGAGGAGCAATAATCTCTTCCATTATCATGTTAACATGTTACGTGTTACAAAGTACTTTCATATGTATCATCTGATTCATCCTGTAAACACAATTGCATATTCAACCTGGAAGCCTCCTACATTTTATACTTCCTTTTCTTTCTAATCTTTCTTTGTTTTCCACGATAAATCTAATCTAGTGAGGGCCAGGTCTCTAACAGTTTGGACCATGGGTGGAAGAGGGAGGGGTGAAAGAAATAGGGAAAAGACCTTTATCCTATGGGTAAGGAGCTGGGTGGAGTTAGTTTCAGGATGCTTCAGATAATATTATCGGAATCTTATATCACCCTTTTAAACACTTTGGGTGAGCCTTGCACTCACAAAAATCTTCCCTTGAGTTTAGGATGATACTCCTATTTTATGACTGTTAAACTGGGTCGCAAAAAAACAGCTACTTTCCCAGGATTTGATGGCAAAATGGAATAAAATTTCCTACCTTTGACTCCCAGAATCTCATTCCATGAAGCTCAGCCATGAATGGCAAAGGACTAATGCTTTCAACTAAATTATGTTTTAAATCATATTGATTACCCACTCCACAGGGCGGCATTTATGTTTGGAAGGCTGTCACCCTCAACTCTCCCAGTCCACAGAATATGTTCTGATTCAATTCTCTTTTAGAAGTTTCTCCCCACTAATTTTTCCCCATGTGGTTGTAGGGTCCTATACATGTATACAAATGTCCTAACTTAACCAGTTAGCCCTGAAAATTTTCAGAGTTCAGATGTACTGGGAATACCCTCTCGCTTCTTTGTTGTCTAATTAACTGTATGAAAAGGAGCATGAGTTTATGCTCAAAGACTAGATAAGCACTCACCTATTATCCCTATTGCACCCACAATTACTTTGTCCTCCCAGCCTCAGTTTCCCTATTTGCACACAGCCTAGAATCAGCTGCTTCCTCCCTCCTTCCTAGGAAGTTTAGACAGATTCCAATATAAAAGCAGAGCCAATAGCTCTCCAAGTTCTTTTAGAGACACAGATAATCGATTCCTTATTAAAAGATCTACAGGAGCCACTATAATGCAGTCAACACAATTTCCCAGAATGGACCTAGAATAAAAGGCAATAGACAGAGGTGAGGTGGCTGGAAAGACGCCCCAGTTCCTCCCATCATCACCCCTCCAGCTTTGTGGGGGAGCTATAGAAGCAATCAGCCTGACTCACAGATGGCACTGTTGCTCCCAGGCCAAAGAGCATTAAGAAGTGATATGCTGCTTGGCCCCATAGTCGGTGCATGACAAGCATTATGGGATATATATGTTACAGGACTGGCTGGCTTTTCCCTCAGCCCTTCATAGTCTAGCATCTGCCTATCTCATTCGTGTTCTCATTGCTGAGAATTCTAGTCACTGACAAAGGAATGGGGGTAAACGGCCAGACTAGAAGACACCCCTGCAGCCCCAGGGAGAAGAGCTGGCTCAAGTTGCAGGATATCTAATTGCTTGAGAAGGGAAACCTGAGATTGTCCCCAGTGGCTCTAAGCATTTCTGTAAGCATCGCCTGTTTTCAGCAACTCCCTGTGCCATGCTGCCAAAAGATTTGGTGGAGCGAGGTGAATAGCCAGAGCGAAAAGCTCCCATTATCCCTAAAACAAACCCACTTCACTTTCCAGCCTCTGGGAGAACACCAAGTAAGGAGAAGAGCAACCAATGAGGTGTGGGTTGAAAGCATTACCTCATTAGGGTGAGCCCCCATTGGCTGAAATTACTCTGGGCAAGGCTTTCGCCGAAGTAAATTAACCCTTGTCAGAAATACACACCCTTGCCTCCCTTGCTGCTCGTTATTTTCAAATTAAGAAACAAGGTGGATGGGGAACAACAGACCTTTCCCTAATGTTATTCATAAGCATACACAGTTATACAATGGTTATGAGAAGGTTTAGATCTCCTCTCCCCAAAAATTATTATCCAATGCCTTTCAGACAAAAAAAGGAGCCACCTCCAACAGAATAATAAGGGAAAGTCAGAGAGGATGAGGCAAAGCAAATAAATTATCAGTCTTGTTCTAAACCTGCAGTGGAACTCTCAGAGGGACAAAGACCAAAAAGAGTAATAAAAATCAAAACACCTTGGGACAGATTGGCAAGAAAATGACTTGTTTTGCAATTTAATTTTTAAAGTTATCCTCATAGGTACAGCCTCCATTTTTAGTGAAAACTGCTCCCCCTCAAAAATCCTGTGTTTTTTTTTTCAAATAAGTATCAGCAACAAATTTCTAGCTTATGAATTCAATCCTATAATGAATAAATCTCTCAGTAAACCTGCCTTCCTGCTATCAAAGCCCCATACTTGACAGAACCAAGAACAAGCTGTTTTCTTTTTAATGTGTGCTTCAGAAACCGTTTGGATTCAGCGATTAAAGGGAAAAGGAAGCACGTCTCCTACAACAGACTTGTTGCTATCTCATAGAAGTTCATCCTCACCTAAGTGTTGATTTGCAAAAAAGGCATGAAAACAACTCTAATTTCAAATATTGAGAGATGAATATTTGAGAAGGTAGTTCTATTCCCATATTATAGGCAGAGGCTATTTGAGAACATAATTACATCTTTTACTCTAAATTGCTTTAAATTTAAAATCGACAGCATATAGGGGGCAAATTTGTTGTGGTTTGTTGTTCTCCTAAGGGCTCTAAAGCAGCTATTTTTTAGTGAGTAGGCTAAACCAATGACTGGTTTACTTTTGCTACAATATAACTCATACTCAAGACTCCTGCTTTGTGGTCAGACCTATTTTGAGCCCAGCTCAGACTGCAGCCAGCAGGTTCCAATCATGTTGGAATCTATGGCAAAGTCTTCAAACTGGAATTCTACAGCAGCAATTTAACCACATTTAAAATAGGGCTAAAATAACCAAAATCTTCTGGAGAGAACGGATTTTGACTTGGGGATATCCTTGGGAATAAATTATGCAGACAAAAGGACCTTGAAAAAAATGATTATTCACTTTGGTGGTCATGTCCCAGGTGCCCTGTAAAGCCTTTATCTGTGATATCCTCACTTGCTAAACTGACGTTTATTCAGTGTTTCTACATGCCTGGTGCCATTATTATAAAGATGTGTCAAACTCCTCTTGATTTAAGTTTGGCTCTCATCACTACCAGCAATAAACTGTAAGAGATAGCTCAGTGTTCCCTTATGCAAGTTTCCTTAATAATTTTTACCATTTGTTGAGCACCTACTGTGTGCCAGGTAATTTCCCCAAATTTTCTTTCTTTTTTCACAGAGCCCACATTGTCTCAATAAGTTTTCTACCATTCCCTAGGCCAAAAAGTATATATATCTAACAGCTCCATTTATTAAATAATTCAGTCAAAACAAGAAGCATTTATATACTAACAACTTAGTTGTTTGAAAAAAATACTTGTAAATTAAAAGAAAAATATTATTTTTATTTTCCTCTTAAATAACCACCATTACTTATTAATGGGATGTGTGCACCCATTACACACCACCAACTTCTTAACCACTTTGAATACTGCCACCCTCATCTGGTGTTCCATGCTGATCTTCACATGGTACTTGCTTTTTATCATACTGAAAACCCAGTTTTGTGAAGATACAACATAAGGCATTAAGACCTGTAGCACAATCTAATGTTGAAACTCTTAACTACCTCTGGTACCAAACATATGTGAGTGTGTTTCCCTCAAAATTTTGATATATCCAGTGGTGGTACTCATGTGAATTCACTGCAGAGCCTTAGGGTGCCTCAGCACAGTTTGGGAACCATAGAAATATACCATTTTATTTCATCCTCACAACAGTTCTGCATCCAGGTACTACTCCAATTTTATAGACCTGGGAATTGAGGCTGAGGACAGTTAAATAATTTACAAAGTTCATATAACTAGTAAGTATTGGCACTGGAATCTAAACCTAGTTTTGCTTGACTCAACACCCACATGCTTTTCCTGTTGGCCATGCTACTACCTCTCTTACTACCTTTGCAGGATACTAGAGTCACAGAGCTGGAAGGTAACTCAGGGATGATCTAGCCCCAGAACTCTGGTTTTACAGATGAGAAAACCCATGCCTGAGAAGGGAAATGATTTGACCAAGACGCACATTGCTTAAAGGCAGAGCTGGAGCCCAGGTCCCAGAGTCCTGGACCAGTGCTCTTTCCATTCCATCAGCCTAACTCCCTATTAGATGAGTTTAAGAGGAAGGAGAAAGTGTCCCTTAGAAGTATCTGCCCCATAAGAATGTTGGGGTTCATGTATCTGCTCAGATGCAAAAGATGTCTGCCCTCCACAGATCAGAGAATGCTGTCAGGAAAGGAGAAGATAACTCTTTTCATCCTACTGCCCACTTGACAGTTTCAGAAGAAGCAGGGGAAAGAGAAAATATCTTAATTTTCTCTCTGCTAGAAATATGTTTCAGAACAGGAAGTTCTGGATTTAATTTTTTTTGTCAGTGCAGACATAAAACTATTTCCTGGCCAAACATTCATGTTCCCCTCTTTCGCACACTCCTCCGGAATTCATCTCACACCCTACTTCTATAGAAACCAAAAACTGAAAGTACTCATTCAGGAGTAGATAGCAGGGTCAGGACGATGACGATGATGACAATGATATTCAACCAACACTGGACATGTACTGTGTGCTCCAGGCCAGGCACTGTGTTGAGGGCTTTACACTTACTATTTATTTTCTTATTATATTTTAAAATAAATTGTTTTAAAATATAATATATACATGGAAATAGCATAAACCATATATGTAAAGTATATATGTATATGTGTCTATATTTATACCAATAATTATAAAGCAAACACCTATGTAACCATCACTCAGAACAAAACACAAAACATTGCCAGCACCTCAGAAGCTCCCCCCCATCATAGCCCCCCACCTTCCTTTCAGAGGTGACTTCTGTCTTGACTTTTATAATCATTATTTCTTCATTTTACTTTATGAATTTACCAAGTGTTGACACAGCCATAAATAAAATATGGTATAGACCATTAACAGCTTACCTCCAGGGCCCAGCCCTCACTCCAGGCTTCTCTGTGGTCTCCAGGCTGCTGCTCAGCATTTCTACTCAGACTGTGCATCCCGTCTTCTTGGCAGGTTCTCTACTTCCCAAATCCCTTATCCAATTCCTTCTTAAGAAACAGTGCCTGGGAAGTCAAAAGTAAAACTGCCTATGTGAAATTGTTTTATTGTATCCTCAAATTTGATAGATAGTTTGGCTCAGAATTCAATTCTAGGTTAGAAATCGATTTCTAGGGGATGTTTGAAAGCATTTATCCATTGTCTTTTCTAATGTGATTTTGAGACTTCTGGGATGTCATTCTTATTCATGTCCCTTTGTGGGTGCCCTGTGTTTCCTGTCCAGGCACTTTCAGGATCTTTTCTGTAGTTTGGGAGTGACAGATGCTGTGCAGCACTATCCAGATGCCCCTTCAGGAATGCAGGATTTACTCCCCCAGCTTCTGGGAATGCTGCCATGACCCTCAGCTGTCAGCCCTCTTTGGAGAATGCCTTGGCGGAAGAAAACCTCCAGGACCAGCCTGTACCGAATAATCGACAACATGGTTGGGGGAGGGGCAAAGGCCCAGCTCCGTCACCTCAACTAGCAACAATTCTTAAGACCCATCCCAGCTCTAGGGCTCCCCGTGGGAGGTCAACTGAGGTCTTCACTGTTCTGCACCACAGCCCAACTTCTTCCTCTGCCCAGTCCTGTTTCCTTCCCCTTCCTTCCTCAGGTGTTGATCCGAGAGCATGCTCATCAATGTCCTACCTAACACCCTCCATGTCAGAGTTTCTTCCCAGAGAACCCAACTTGCAACTACAACATGCCTTGCTGTGGGTCTTATTTGCCTTCATCATGCTGAACAATCAATAGGCCCCATATTATTGCTAATGTTTACTTCCACTGTGAACATGGTGGCATACCCATTTCATAGTGGCACAAACTCAGGCTATGGAAGTGAAATAACTTGCACAACAAGGTCACAGGTAGTAACAGGTAATACAACAGGTAGTAAGTAGCAGAAATGGGATTTGAAACCAGGTCTGTCTTATTGTAAAACCGTGCAGTGTTAATTTCTGGAGTGGCTGTGGGAGTTTGGGGTATACACACTGAGTTCCAGGCTTTCTTAGGAAGGAAAGAAGAGCAGACAGGGGCCAAGAACACAGCATGAACACAGTTATCTTTATTCTCTCAGAGCAAGCCACTTTGTTCCCATGGGAGAAAACTGATTCTGCCTGCTGCAACGGCCACTATGCCTTTAGATACCGTGGCATCCATTCAAATAAAAACTGAATGTACCTCTACATGAGAGGTTCTGATAAATATTGGGACAGGAGCAACTGGCAAAAAAAATACAGTGAAGTGAGGAAACAGGTTCTGTCTGGTGTGTTTCCCTTATGACAAAGATTCTGTATTAAATTTTATTACCAGCAAAGCTCATGTAACTTTAGGAAGATTCCTTCTCTCTGGGACTCAGTTTTTCCTCTGTAAAAATTAAAGAATTAAAATAACCATGGCCTTTAAAAACCTCATGAATAATCACTATTGAATACCTATTACCAAGATATATCTTCACTCAACAAATATTTGTTGAATGCCTGATACAAGCTAGGCACAGTTATAGGCACGTACAGAATACGCAGTTCTAGGGATATATAAGTGAACAAAACAAATGAAAATCCTGGGGCTGAAGGACCTGACACTGCAGCAGGACACTTACTCAGTGCTTATGTTGTGCCAAGCAGAGGTCCGAGCACTTTAGACATAACTCATTTAACCTTATTGACAGCTCTATGAAGTAGGTACTATTAACATCATTCCCATTATACAGATAAAAACGGGTGTAGGAACATCGCACTATACTAGAAAGTTACAGAGCTGAGATGTGAATCCAGGCATTCTGGCTTCAGGATCTAAGCTCTCATGTTATGTCACCACTAATTCTGTAAAAGTCCAGTGGAACTAATTTCAAATTTATTGGTTTTTAAATTCTTGCCAAAAGATGACCTTGTAAAGCTAACATAAAAAGCCACTTCAGTACAGTATGTACCTAGAAGATTTACACCACCAAAGAAAAACATTTTCTATCATATGTTAATAGAAATTGAGAGACAGAAATCACTTTTCAAAGCCAAGTAAAATTCTAAATACAAGGTAGGGAGGATATAGCTCTAGTGGTAGAGTGCATGCCTAGTATGCAGGAGGGCCTGGGTTCAATCCTCAATATCTCCATTAAATAAATAGAAAGTTAAATAAACCTAATTACCTCCCTGCCAAAAAAAGGAATTAAAAAATAATTAAAGTCTTTTTTAAGTTCTAAATAGAAATGATAACATTTCATTCCAGTATGACTGTAGAGGCTATACTTAAAATGAATATAGTGCCAGCTGAGTTTTAAGACATTTACTTTTCTTACAAAATTTCTTATTTTTGGTTTACATATTCCTTGAAACAATCTGATAATTAGGAATAATCATCTTCATTTTGTTTTGATTTATTATAATCAACTAATAAGTATAATACAGATCTTCCTCAACTTACAATGGGGTTATTTCCCGATAAACCCATTATAAGTTGAAAATGCTGTAAATCAAAAATGCATTTAGTGCATCTCACCTACCAAACAGTATAGCTTAGGCTAACCTACCTTAAATGTGCTCAGAACACTTACATTCACCTGCAGCTGGGCAAAATCATCTAACACAAAGCACATTTTACAATAAGGGCTGATGAGCTCTAGTAGTTTTCTGGTGGCATCTTTAGGATTTTCTATATATAGTATCATGTCATCTGCAAACAGTGACCATTTTACTTCTTCCTTTCCAATTTGGATTTCTTTCATTTGTTTTTCTTCTCTGATTGCTGTGGCTCGGACTTTCAAACTATGTCGAATAGAAGCAGTGAGAGTGGACAGTCCTGTCTTGTTATTGATCTTAGAGGGTATGTTTTCAGCTTTTCACCACTGAATATGATGTTAGCTGTGGCTTTGTCATATATGGCCTTTATTGTTTTGAGGTATGTTCCCTCTATGCCCACTTTCTTACCTACTGCTTTTAAAAAATATCTTCAGGAATCTGCATCAGTCCCTGCTGGTCCCAAGCTCAGGAAGAACCTTTGTCTATTTCCTTTGACTTTCCTTTTAGTTTCAAGCAGGGTTTTAAGCCTGTATCCTCCTGCCTATTGCCCCTTTCTCTTCTTCCTCTCTCTTTTGTTTTCTCTGGGAAAGCAGAGTTTGCAGGGCAAACAGGGTGATAGTTAATTAGGAATTGAGAGTGAATGATTTCATCTCTAAAAATCTAAGAACACTTACTTCCAGTTCTGAATGGTCAAAATAGATATCCAGAGGGTAAAGCAGTATCCATTACATCCCATTGTAGGCAAGAGCTGGTCTCTGAGTAGGGAGGCTGCTCCTGGAAAGTGTGATTTCAGAGCCAGGGATGGCTTTGACTGCTCTCTCCCCACCAAATATCTTTTCTTCCTACTAATTCAAACCAGTAATTCCATCATCAGAGTTTCACTCCTGCAACTTAAACCAAACAAAGGCTTTACTCTTAAGTGAATTCCCCTTGCAAAGGGGATGAATCTCTCCAAATGAATGACTTTCTCAGAAACTCTAACCACTTCCCTGCTTGCCAGTGCACTCATCCTGGTCTGTGTGTACACAGTTCAGGCTCACACACTCATGAAGTTGTTGGAGACCCAGCTATTCAACAGTCGAGACTTCCTCTGCATACACTCCCTTTTGTGTCCCCCATAGGCTGGGGATATCTCTCCATCGGCTCCCATTATGGGGCTACATGAGAGAAGCATCCCACAGAATAAAATCTAAACTGTGCTTGTGAAAACCTGTCTGATTTGCTAAAGGGTATGCTCTAGGGCACTGGGCCTCGGTCAGTTGGTTCATGGGTATATTTCCAGCATCTAATCTGGTGCCTGGTACACAGAGGTGCTCAAAAAACACTTCCATTGATCAGCTAACTGATTCAACTCTTTTTACATGCATTTATCACCCCAGACTTCCTGGTTAGAACACTTCACTCACAGACATCAATCACTCCGTGACCTTGCACATACACTCAATGATCAGAATTGTCTGCTATGCCTTTGTTCTTGTGCCTTTTACTCTGGAACCCCCCTACCTTGATCTCCATCCACCCAGTCTACCCATATTTCAAGGTCCTTTCAAGTCCTATTTCTACCACAAGCCTTCCTGAGTACTCCAGCCCACGAAGGCTCTTCCTTTGCCACACAGCTACTATATTCGTCTCTCAGCTGGCACTCCACCTCTTAGCTTAAATTGTCCTGGGATTCCACACCGCCCTGGTACTGCAACCTTACTCTTTATCCATCCCCCTTCTTCTTTCGCTAGTGTCAGTTCGCTGAGGATCTGTATTTGGCCCTCTGCTCTTTTCTCTCAATTCCTTCTCTCTGATGCCTCATACAGCCTCACAGCTTCAACTATTTCCTCTCCACAGCAGACTCACAAATCTAGACCTTCAAAAGTCTGTCCTCCCTCCAAAGCTCCTGAGCCTAATTTCCAACTACCAACCAAATATTTCCAATGGGCTCTGCTACCATCACCTTCTCACCAAGTGAGCCCTGACTTCCCAGGTGATACCCTCACCCTTCTCCCCAGTCACACAGGCTAAAAAATGCCAAGATTTAGGTAGGGATCAAGGATGAGGGAGAAAGGTTAAGTACTGTCAACTAAAAAAATTAATCAATAATCAATCTAAGAAAGAAATGGAAAATTTTATTCAACTCACACTGAGGATTATAACCCAGGAGAGTCTCTCAGATAGCTCTGAGAACTGTTCTGAAGAGGTAAGGGGGCAGATCAGTATATACCTGATTTTGGTTAAGGGGGTACATGCAGTCAAACACACATCTCAGTAGAAGGTTGCTGCTAGCCATGAGGAACATCTTAGTTGATAGTTTTAGTGCTTTTCTAAGTATAGGAAGATGCAAGAATCCAGGTTTATAAAAATTTCTCCTGAAAATTTCTAAGTCTCTGAAGGCCTGTTTTTCCAGATCACAGAGTGCCTTATCCTGATCTTCACCCTGAATTCATTTCAGAGTATTTTGTAGGTCAGCAGCTGCAGTGGCTAATAACTTGATTCTTGCAGAACCTGATGGTGGGCAGCATTCTTTACCTTACAATCCCTTCTCTTTCGCTTGTAATCTCAACCAAGGTTCTGGAGGCATTTCATGTCCAATTTGTCCCACGGCACTAGGAATGCTCATGCCCAGATCAGGCAAGGATTTCGTTGATAGGCCACTTAATGTGCTATTACTGGACTAGGCCCTGTTAACAGTAGCCAAAGTCATGTGGACCACCTGTCTTACTTATGGTCAACAAAATTATTCCCTCTTGTTGCTTCTTCCCATATCTAGAGTTATGCTATCACAGTCATTGATCTTATAGAACTATATAATTGATCAATTGTTTCAAGTCGCCTAATCATCATTAATTTTATCTGAGGCTCAGTCCCACATTTGGAAATGCAAGAAACAGTAACATTATAAAATAGGCAAAATACAAGTAATACAGCCAGTAACATTAATAAGGTCATAATTAAATATTTCAGCTAAGAACTTTCATTAGGTGTGGCCCAGTATCTACCCAGGTCATCTGACCAATCTGTTCTGCACCAACCACTATCTTGAGGGAAATGATATACTGGCATTGTACATAAAGTTTACTAAAACTATCTGCCCATGCAAGGCAAGTGGTAGGTCATAATGACCCCTTACAGAATGGAGAAAGGAATATTATCTTCTAAGGAGCTACGTGGCTGGCACCAGAAGAAAAGTTGATATTTACAGTCTAGTAGGTATTTCTGTCACTGAGGAGGTCTTGTTAATGCATAATGAAGATGTACAATGCACACTAGAAGGGAGGAAGAAGGCCCAAATGAGCAGAAAAATATTTTATGTTTAAATTTTCTTTGGTCTTGCCTTAATATGTGAATTTTATTTCGTCTATACCAAGACACAGTCAGTTCTTCTTGAGAAGATTTCTCAGTCTTTCTGTCCCACCCCCACCAATTCATTTCCACACAACAGCCAGAATGGTCATCTTAAAAAGTGAGTTAGACTCCCACGATTTCCCATACATACACTTACAGTCCTGCAATGACTTCCCACTGCACCTAAAACAAAGGGCTCGTGTGTGTGGCTCCTGCTGCTCCCCTCACCTTTCTCAGCTTTCTCTCTCCCAGACTCAAGATCTCAGAGCATTTGCCCTTGGGGTCCTCTTCTAGAGACCCTCTCCCTGTACCCTTTGCATGCCTGACTTCTTGTTTTTAAAAACCTGCTTCCACTTTCAGCCCAACTCCTAAGTACTTTGAGAAATATCAGAGGGATACTTATTATCTCAGAAATACAATGTCACACTTGAGTTTGTGTCTGGAGTAACCTGTGTCCTTCTCTCTACCCAATTCCTGTTTGTCCTTCAAAGCCCTGTCAATATCACCTCCTCTCCAAAGCTAAGCCCACTGAAACCACTCCTGCTATGAATCCCACAGAACTTAGGGTCAGATCCATCATTCAGTGCTTATCAGATCCTCTCCTTATTTCAGTATTGTCAATTTAAAAAAATGTTTTATGTATATTATTTTATTTTCCAGATTTAAATTTTTTCTGAAAGCAAGGACTATTCTTGAGATCCTAAATTGCAGCAAGCTTATTATACAAATTTACATTTGTACAGCCTTTTAAAATATCTTTTGATGGCTTAAAGACTTAAATATAAGACAAGACATGATAAATCTCCTAGAAGAGAACATAGGCAAAACATTCTCTGATATAAATCTTAGCAATGTTCTCCTAGGGCAGTCTACCCAGGCAAAAGAAAGAAGAGCAAAAATAAGCAAATGAGACCTAATTAAACTTATAAGTTTTTGTACAGTAAAGGAAACCATAAGCAAAACAAAACGACAATGTATGGAAGGGGAGAAAATATTTGCAAATGATGTAACTGACAAAGGTTTAATTTCCAGAATATACAAATAGCAAATAAAAATTAATAACAAAAAAACAAACAACCCAAGCCAAAAATGGGCAGAAGACCTAAATAAGCAAGTCTCCAATGAAGACATACAAATGGCCAATAGGCACATGAAAAAAATGCTCATTATCACTAATTATCAGAGAAATCGAAATCAAACCTATAATGAGGTATCATCTCACACCAGTCAGAATGGCCATCATTAAAAAGTCCATGAATGATAAATGCTGGAGAGGGTATGGAAGAAAAGGAACCCTCCTATGCTGCTGGTGGGAATGTAGTTTGGTGCAGCTATTATAGAAAACAGTATGGAGATTCCTCAAAAAAAATAAAAATAGACTTACCATATGATCCAGCAATCCCACTGCTGGGTATATATCCAGAGGGAACTCTAATTTGAAAAGATACATGCACCCCAAAGTTCATAGAAGCACTACATACAATAGCCAAGACATGGAAGCAAATGTCCATCCACAGATGACTGGATAAAGAAGTTGAGGTATATTTATACAATGGAATACTACTCAGCCATAAGAAGAATTTAAAAATGCCATTTGCAACAACATGAATGGACCTAGAGATCATCATTCTAAGTGAAGTAAGCCAGAAAGAGAAAGAAAAATACCATAGGATATCACTCATATGTGTAACCTAAAAAATAAATAAATAAATAAAAGGACACTATGAACTCGTCTACAAAATAGAAACAGACTCACAGACATAGTAAACAATCTGATGGTTACCAGGGAAAGGGGGTGAGAAGGAATAAATTTGGGAGTTTGAGATTTACAATTTTTAGCCACTGTATATAAAAATAGATTTTTAAAAGTTTCTTCTGTATAAAAAATAAATAAAATAAAATACCTTTTGAAAAGCTAATGTATATATTTTTTAAATTGTAATGATTTTAATGTGTAATAATAATTCACATTGAAAATCAAAACCATATAAAAAGATTGGAAAAGTCTGCCTCTCATCTTGCCCACATTTACCCATATCCTACTGACAACATCTTTGAGCCTGTAGGAAACCACTTTAGTTTCTTATGTATTAGTTCTGTTTCTTTATGATAATATGGAAACTATTAATATATACTCTTCTTACACCTTATATTAATACAAAAGGTACACACTCTTCACCTGGCTCTGTACCTCACTTTTTTATTTAGCAGAAACTCTCCAAAACAGTACATAGAGAAGAGGTATTATCAGTTACTGTTCTAGGGCTGCAGAGTATACCATTGTGTGGATAGTTTATTTCACCTATTCCATGTTGCTGTGTTGTTTCTATCTTTTGCTATTATAAACAGTGCTCCAATGAATAATCTTATACACATGTCATTTAATACTTGGGAAGTTGTGTCTGCAGATAGAGTCCCACAAGTGGAATTCTGGATCAACGGGTAAACACATCTATAATTTTCGCCACTATCTTCAGATTCCCTTTCTCAGGGTTTATGGCATTTTGCATTCCTTTCAGCAATGGAAATCAGTTTTAGTATTTCTCCATAGCCATGCTAACATATTATGTTATCTAACTTTTGGATTCTCACTAGTCTGATTGGTGAAAAGTGGTATCTCAGTGTAGTTTCTACTTGCATTCCTTTTATTATGACTGAGCTTAAGCATTTTTTCATATATTGAAGGGCCACTTTTATTTCTTGATCTATGAAGGCTCTATTCATGTTCTTTGTCAATTTTTCTATTGAGTTGTGAACTAGTTTCTAGGCTCACTCCATATTAGGTAAATTAACCTTTCTCTGATAATTGTAAATCTTTTCCCCCAACTTTTCATTTGACTTTTGATTTTTTTATGGTACAGTGAATTATTCCTGAGGAATAAATAAATTACCAAAATTGAAGAAGAGGTAGAAAACCATTATAGATCAATGACCATTGAAGAAATTACAAGTTTTCAAAGCTCTATTTTAAAGAGGGCACCAAGTTTAGAGAGTTTTACTGGTGAGTTCTATCAAAATTTCATGGAACAAATAATCTTATTATTGTTGTTGTTGTTGTTGTTGTTATTATTATTAACTGTGGTTTTAAAAAACATAGTATCAAAGGAATGAGAAGACAAGCCACAGACTGGAAGAAATATTTGCAAAAGACAAATCTGATAAAAGACTTTTATCCTAAATATGCAAAGAACTCTTAAACTCAACAATGAGAAAACAAAAATTCAACTAAAAAATGGGCTACAGACCTTAACAGACACCTCACCAAGGAAGATATATAGATGGCAAATAAGCACATGAAAAGAATGCTGCACATCAGTATATCAACAGGGAAGTGCAAATTAAAACAACAATGTGGTACCACTACACACCTGTTAGAAGGGCCAAAATCCAAAATGCTGACAACACCAAATACTGGCAAAGATGTGGAGCAACAGGAACTCTCGTTCATTGCTGGTGGGAATGCAAAATGGTACAGTCACTTAGGAAAACAGTTTGACTGTTTCTTACAAAAGTAAACACACCCTTCCATATGATCCAGCAATCATGCTCCTTGGTATTTACCCAAACAACTTGAAGACTTATGTTCTCACAAAAACCTGGACAAACATGTTTATAGCAGCTTCATTCATAATTGCCAAAACTTGGAAGCAACCAAGATATTCTTCAGCAGGTGAATGGATAAATAAATTGTGGCACATCCAGACAATGGAATATTATTCAGTGCTGAAAAGAAATAAGCTATCAAGCCATGAAAAGACATAAAGGAATCTTACTAGGTGAAAGAAGCCAATCTGAAAAGACTACATACTTTATGATTCTAACTATATGACACTCTGGAAAAAGCAAAACCATAGAGACAGTAAAAATATCAGTGGTTGCCAGGGTTGGGTGGGAGGGTTAGGGAGGAGATAGGGATGAAGAGGCAGAGCACAGAGGATATTTAGGGCAGTGAAAATACTCTGTATGGTACCACATTGATGGGTACATGTCATCATACATTTGTCCAAACCCACAGAATGCACAAGAGTGAACCCTTAGGTAAACTATGGACTTTGAGTGATTATGATGGGTCAGTGTAGGGAAAGATGTAGAATGGTGAGTAATGTTGATAATGGGGGCAGTTACACATGTGAGAGGACAGAAGGTAGGTAGGTTAAATGACTCATTAGGAAGCAGATTAGAGTTTCATGTTCCCTCCTCAATCCAGCAGAAGACTGGAGATTTTCTTTCTGGTAGCTGAATCAGAGAGATTCTAAGCTCAGGGAGACCAGACACAAACCAGGAGCAAGCCATTAAATAAGTCTGAATGGTGAGAGTTCATAGTGATTCCCCATGTGGTTCCCAGAATTCTGATAGATTGAAAGACTTCTTTCCAGAGAAAGTGACCAGCCCTAGAGAAAAGACTTAAAAGATATTGATGCTTGGGGTTCCCTGGTGAACTAGCTAGGAGACTACCTTATACTATAAAGTGATGTACGTCATTAAACAAGCCCCATCCAGGTACAAATAGTTTCCTACCAGCTTTGTAGCTCTTTATTATTAAGTATGAATGAATAACCTAGCATCACCAGATTTTTGAGACAGGCTTTAATATAATAGAAAAAAAAAGGAACTTTAAAGAAGAAAGAATGCAGGAAACAAAAGAAAACTTTTAAAAAGTTATATCCTCAAAGAGGAGAAGATACTGCAATCTTGAAACAAGAACAGAGTATAATTTTTAGAATAAATAAATATTCAAAGAATACAAGAAAACTCTTAGGTATTAAACATTTGATGCAGAAATAAAAAGAATCTAATATAAAGGTTAGAAGACAAAGTTGAGGAATTCTCCTAGATAATAAAACAATGACAACAAAAATTTTTTACAATAGAAAACAGGAAAGAAGAGATAAAATGAGAGGATTGGTTTCAGGAGGCTCAGTAACCACCCCCGCCCCATCACACACACAAACAACTAATTGTAGAGAAAGAGAACAGAAAGTGAAGGGGAAGAAATGATCAAAGAAATATATGAGATAGTTTACCAGTCTAAAAAGACATGTTTACAGATTAAAAGAGTCCATGAGTACTAATCATAAGAAATGAAAAGTTCTGTTAGTGAATGGAGGGACCCCTAAATTAGGAAGCCCACCAAGTGGGTTCTTGCTGCCTGCTGTGAAAGAATTCTCACAACAGAGGCAGAGAGACAAAGTGAACAGCTGCTTTATTGCTCAGAATGGGAAATGGAAGGACAATGCTCCAATAGGGAGAAGGGAAGAAAAGCACTCAAGCAAGAAAGAGGCCTGTCAGCCAACATCGGCAGTAAGGACAGCTCTAGCCCAGGTCTGGCCACGTGGACTTTTATGGGAGGCTTTTGCCATCATGTCTTCCTTCCGGGTGTGATGGAGACAATCAGTCCTCGTTCTGGTATTTCAGTCCTTGTCTGGGCTTTTCTGGTTGTTGTCATGGCAATTGTCAACTGTCATGGTGCTGGTAGGTGTGTCACTTAGCATGCTAATATATTACAGTAAGTGTGTAATGAGGCTCAAGGTCCACTGGAAGTCAAATCCTCCACCATCTTGGACTGGGTTCTAACCAGTTCTTACTCTTCTCTGCAGCTGCCTCCTGAGACTTAGATAAGAGTAACTGGTTTCTGTTTGAGGGAGGGGCAGGAGTATAATCCTAGGGGCAACAGCCTTGGTAACAAAAAGGAAAGTGGCTTTTAACCACAATGCCTGCAATCCAGCATCCCCCCCCCCCCAAAATCTCCAAAGATTCTGTTCAGCCATGAAAATTTTTAAGGGACCTGAAGGAATAATCTCAGTTAATCGTTGACATAGGTGGTCAGAGTCATTGCCACCCCCCAGTGCCTGCTGGCTTGTCCTAATCAACTGCTTGAGCCCGCTCTTCTACGACTCAGAGAGGCCTGGAAGACTTCAGCTTTTTTATAAACAAGAGGCAGGGGAGCGAGGGGCACAGGGTTCTGCTCCCTTTCATGTCTACATCAAAGCCAATCACTGTGAAATTTCAGTATGGTGAGGATAAAGAAAAGTTTCTAAAAGCTTCTAAGGAGGGTGAAGGGAAGAACAGGTAACCTACAAAAGACCAACATTTAGGACAGTGTAAGATTTCTCAACAGTAACACAGAACTAGAAGACACTAGACAATGACCTCAACAATCTATAGGAACATTATTTCCAGTCTACAATTCTATTTCTCCAAAATATTAATTTAAAAAATTTAAACTATCAATCAAGTGAGAGTAGAATAAAATTTTTCAGCTATGTTTCTCAAGAAATTTGTTTCCTATGCTTCCTTTCTCAAGAAGCTACTGAAATGTTATTTACCACAATGAGGGAGTAAACAGACATAGGCATAAGACTTAAGAAACAGGATGTGCAACAAAGTGGAGAAGTAAAGTGAACCCTCATTGTGATGGTGAAACAAGACACTAAGATGACACTATGCAGAGTGTAAAGAAGTGACTAAGCAAGATGGGAGCAAGTCTGAGAACTAAATGTCTTCACAGGTGTTTTAGGTAAGTGCCAGCATTTGGGGCTGAAGTGCTGACACAGACATAGAAAACCAGGCAAACACAACAACAAAGATAATTACTAATTCCAGGGAAAATGAAAAGACTTGCAGGGAAAGAAAAGTAAGCCTGGTTTACTACACGACTCTCCTTTAAATAGTATACATGATTATAATGTAAACGCTGAATATTGACCAAAGTCAAATTACAATTTATGTTGGGAGATGGAAATATGAGAAAGATGCATTTGTGTTTGGTAGGTGTAAAGAGGAGAGGCCAGTTCTCATCATCCATGGTGGGAAGTCAATAAATAATACCTAAAATTGAAATATCAATACATAGGATGCAAATAGGTTTTTTTTTTTAGAAATATGAAGATAATACTAACAACATCAGATAAAGAAATGAAAGTTGCTGCTTCTTGAGAGGACAATGGGGATACAGTTGAAGAGGGCTACTGTTTTTCTTAACAAACCTTACAGAACTATTAACTTGTAAGAGCATGCTTAATTCTGATTTAATATAAAAATTAAGAGAAAAACAAGGTAAATTGATACGTAGTATCACAAAAAGGGGTCCATGATATAAAAATGTAAAAACCAAATTGAGGATTAGCACAATTCTATTTTTTTAACTATGTATATATAAGCATTTATACATGCGGAGAGAAGAATCCACACTAAACTGCCCATAACGGTTGCTTACAGGGAGTTAGACAGGGGAGACTCTCATTTTCTACATTACATATTTCCATTTTGTTTACTTTTTTTGGTGGCAAGCATGAATCACATTTTTGAAGTGTATTTGTTCATGTGTGTACATGACAACAATCAAATATTTATGTTTAGTTAATACGTTTTTCAATTATAGTTTATATACACAAGCACACTGCAAGTTTTTTAAGGACCAAGGTCATCTTAGAAACTTTACGACGTACATACCACAGTGCCAGTCCTTGGGCTGGCTACCCATGAGGCAGGGGCTCAATAAGAGCCGAAATTGCAGTACTGAATTCTTTCTCAGGGCAACAAAGAGCCTGTTGTACTACTCACTACCACCAGATGGCGAGTCTCTACCAGAAGTCCTCTTCCATTGGATTTCCTCATTATCCTCACTCCGCCTCTAACCTTTCCACAGAGTACTTTATCTCACTGTATTGTTGTAACTTATTTAAGTTTCTCTCTCTCAGACCACATGGAGAACTCCTCCAGGCTAAAAACAACTAAGGATAATTAACCTTAGACACATAAGTTTGAATAATGGCCTGAACTAAGGTAAATATTTTTAGAAAAAATAAATGGATAGATGGATATATATTTCTCCAAAAACTAATCAAATCCCACAATCATCTCCATACTTTCTCCCCCAATCAATCAAGAAACACTAATTGGGAACATCTGTGTCCTATCCAATGTCCAGAGATGGGAATTTTGAACAGTGAGAAAATAAAAAATATAATTAAGGGGGTTTTAGCTGACTGAAATCTCTCCTTGGATGAGCCCCTCCAACTCCAAACTTTTCTAGGCTATTGATGATGTAGTTTCTGCCACCTGGGCACCTCAGTTTGATGGGAGAAATAAGCTGCTATCCTTGAAGAGATCCTCATGTGACTAGGATTCGCAAGGCTTAGCCCTAAGGAATTTCCTAGTTGAAGGAAACACACCTTTAAACATGAAACAAATCTAGTCATCGCTGGCAGATTTATCCCGTCTAACATACTCCAGCCCTCACAGGCCCATGTGTTCCACCAACTGCTCCCATTTTCCACACAGAAAGGCCTATTCTCTTCCCACACCTGGAACCCTGGATCTGAATGGGAAAATTGAAGTATTCTCCTCTTCCTTCCTAGACATATTGTTGAGGAAATTTACAAGTCATTGAGGCTAAATTGGGGGGCCAAAGGGAGGATCAGGAGCTCAAGCAGCTGTGGCATTTGGACTGGGAGTCAAGTATCGCCAGGAGGTAGCAAGAGACAAGCTTCCAGGAGGAGGGGTGGAGACCAGAGGCTGAAAATCCCTGAGCTCTGCTCAGTGTCACAACTCAGAAGAATATGCATGGAGATTCATTCTCCCCACACCCCCATTCCCACCCCTACCCCTTATCTAATTAGCAGAGGAGTGTTAAAAGTCAGAAATCCTATCTCTTTTCTGGCATTCTCCAGCCACCTCCTCCCTCTCTCCATCCTCTCACTCGACTTCCACACCCCCAACTTGCTCCAGAGTCTAAGTGGTGGCCTCTATAGTCTGAGAGCCCTAAAAAAGGAGCCGGGAAAAGAAATGTGGGGGAACCAGGGGTCTGGGGAGTTTAGTGAGAGTGCACATTTGGAAAGAAGCATTAGCTTGGGATGCACATCGTCATCACCTCAGGGAGACCAACCATCCCAGCTTGCCCAAGACCATCCTGGTATAAGCACTGAAAGTTCCACAGCACCGGAAAGCCCTCAGTCCTGGCCAAACCAGGATGGTAGGATGAAGGCTCTTTGGCCCCAACTCACTTTGTAACCTTGAGTAAATCTCTCTCTGGGCCTCAGTTATATCCTTGTAAAAATGGGACCCTCTAGCTCAGACACTCTGTGGTCCTATACATGGCCTCTGTTTTCTGAAGCTGGGAACAGCATGGGTGACTCAGCCTTATTCCTCATTGATTACTGCCCCAGTGCTTCCCTAGAACTCCTGGAATCTCAACATTTTGGAACATAAGGTGGAAGAAGCCTTCCGGATTATCTGGTTCTATGCCTTTCTAGCTCTATGAATACCATTCCAGTGGAACACAGTGCATTCATTCATTGCACTCCACTTACCACTTTATGCCCTACATTATAGTTAGATACAGATCTTACCTCCTTTTTGCTAGATACTAAGCTCCTTGAAGGCCAGTAGCAAGACCCTGGCTCAGCAAAGGTTAAAGCCTTGCATATAACTGGTAACAAACATTTGGTATTAAATTCTACAGAGGAATCTTTTGCACTTTATCTCCCAGTGGCCTAGAGGGAGGACACAGTGAGTGCTCCAATGGTGTGCTTGTCCAGTCTGAGAAGATTCTAAATTTTCAGGAATTTTGCAAAATTGTTGCTAAACACGGCCATTTTTAAAATTAAATTATATAAACTTACAATTAAATAAATTATATTAAAAACAAAGATAAGCGCACAAAATTTATCACTTCCTATTTTACTAGATATTTTTATTGTCTATACCCCTAAGATTACTTACATCTATTATATCTATGATAAAAATACTGTATAATGTTGTTCTACTATTTATCTTCCCAAGTCCACGTTGGTAGTTTGAAATCGACCGCTGCGGGAGTATTCACCCCATACAAATCAGCAGACACCACTAGTCACAGCTCCAGTCACACAGAAGCTGGCTGTTGGCTGTCTACCAGCACACCACTGGTTAGAGACACTGCTATTCTCTCTGTCTGGTCACAGGCCCTCTCTATCTCCACTGTGTCATCTTCCGCTCTAGTCTTCAGTTCCAGATTCCATTCCTGGAAGAGTGAAACCAAGAATTGGATGATCACTTAAAAACTAATGAGGTAGTCAGGCTAAGGTTAAGGGGATGGATGCACAGGTTGGCTGTAAGTGATTTGTAGACTCTAGTGTAGACGGCCTTTCTCTGGTTCTTCTCTCTTTCCAGGACACCATCTGCCCACAATGAACAACTATGCTCAGTCCAGCACAGTGGTCTTATGTAAACTGAGTCCCAAATGACTCTGAAGAAGGCATTGGATGTCCTCCACATAGCCATCCTACAGGTCTATCCTGATGGTCAACTGAAGGATTTAAAGATATATAAGATGATTCCCATCCTTGGCCTGCAATCACCTCTGGGGATAATAAATTCTGCAAATCTTAAAATTAGGATTATAGCATTTAAAGAGCTGCTAAAATACTTAGAGGTAATTCAACATTCAACATCTTCCCAACTCCCTCATTTTACAGATGAAGAACCCAAGTCCACAAGGTTTGGTAGTAAATAGCTTGCCCAAAGTCTCTTAACAAATTAGTGGCCAATGCTCAGGGTTCCTAATACCAGGAGCAGAGGACTTTCTTTAACATCCTAAATTCCTTTTAGAGAAATTATATGATCTTTAGAGAATGAAAGCAGGAGCAAACACAAAGTTTGCACACAAAAAGCTTCCTTCCTAGAAAATAAAAAAACATTTTTACAGAATACCAACTAAATGCCAAGTGCTATGGGGAGGGGAGCACTGAAAAATAAGATCCAGTCACTTGTATATAGGAAGTGAACGTGGAGTCACTCCTAAAACTCTTTCAAGGGGTGTAGGGGATACCTCAGGCCTAATGTGACCCCTGTTCTGATCCCACAGTGAGTGGCATGGAAATCAACCTTGCTGTCTTAAGAAGTGAAAGTTAAACATTAGATTCTTTTTTTTTTTAAGTATCATTGACTTACAATTTTACAGTTTTAGGTATAAACATTAGCTTCTTGATTGGGAGAAGTAGGAAACAGAAAAGCCCACTGAGTTAGCCTCAGCGCCCAAGTGACTCAGTCTGGGACCTCTTTTCCCCGAGGAAAGAAGCCCACCAACAAGCGGAGGAAGAGAGCTTGCTGGGCTGAGAGCCAGAGCCTTGGTCCATTAAGGACATTTTCGCATTTGCAGCATTCACACTCATCCTCCTAGAAAGGTGAAACAAAAAAAAAGGACACAGAATAGGAGCCCAAATTTCTTATTACTAGATTTCAACATCTAAAATCACTGTCAAATTGCTAAAAAATTTCTAAACATTTTCATTTCTGTACTTGTCTGTATCTTGTCACATAAAGATAACAGTTTGCAGACCAATATCAATCCCAGTGCATACTTGGAGTGCACTGCTCTAAAAAGACCTGGGGACTCCTTGGCCCCTGGAACAACTCTGATGGAGGATGTCTGAGCTCCCTTTCTCATCCAAATCAGGTCCAGGGTGCTGTGAAGTGATCTGGATGTCGAGTTAGCACTGTTAACTTCCTGTTTATACTTTCCTCTTCATCTCTTTGGCCTGCCTCCCCTAGCCCTAGGAAAGAGTTTCACCAACCAAAGAAGATCTCCACCCCTTCATTTTAGTCCCCAACCCTACCTAATGGTGCCTCGGATTCTTCCGTGGGCCACAAGTTCTTTCATCCATTCATTCGTCCACACATTTGTTCATTCATCGAGGAATCTTCTTCAGCACTAAGAATACAGAGCTAATCTAAAAGACAGATTCCCACCCAAGGAGGTTATGTCCTAGCAACAAAGTAGTGTCAGAAAGAAAGGTATCAGTCTTTTCAAATACAGCCTAGGTAGCCCAAAGATTGATTCTCACGTATATAAGCAGTTAACAAACTAAAGCTCTAACAAATACAGAATGATAGACCTACTAGAAACGAGGGAGATTTACTTTGGTAGAATATGGTAGAAGGGACTATTGCAGAAATGGCCTCTGAAGTGTTTTTGCTCCATGGTCCCACACGTGACCTGACAGTCACCAAGGCAGGCAGTAGGAATGGTGCTCTTGCTTCCTTTGGTAAAATGAGTGGGAGAGGGCCCCAGATGGAGTTCCTCTATAATTATTAACACCTTGGGGAGGAAGGCAGACCAAGGAGTGGAGTCTCATTAATAGATGAGGACACTAGCTCTGAGGGATATGTGCCCTAACTTCGGAGTTAGGGACCTCACCTGCTCCAGGCTACAAGATTCTGAGAAATGAGCCCTCAAGCAGGAAGAGACTAAAGTCTTGGGTATAGAGGGTAGAAATCTCCTGGGTAGGGAGAGGCTTCCGCCCCTCTGTCAGCCTGAAAGAGAAGGGCTGGCAGGGAGGGGTAGGGCGGGGCTTTCCTTGGAGGCTTTGGGCTGAGTCCCTCCTCCCTGGTCCCCCATTGGGTCAGTGGCTCCTGCAGCCCTGCCAGTGAAGGACAAATGAGAGGAGCTGTTGATTTTTTGCCCCTTGGTCATTCAGCATTTCCCCACATAAATACTGAGAAAGACCCTGCCCTCTCCTCACTTCTCTGGACTTGGCCCTGGGCTAGACCTGGGCCCCTGGGGGTAGGCAGGGCCATGGGTGACCTGTTTATGCTCAGGGTGGCTGTGGGCATATACTATGCCACCTTCAGTGCCTCTGCCTGGTAAGTCCTTTCCCCATACCTTACTCCTTACCAAGGAAGCTCCTATTTTCTCATCCCCATTCACAAATGCCTCACTTTTTCTCTTTTTGGTAGGTCAGTGAACAATTTCCTGATAACAGGTCCCAAGGTAGGATGGTTTCCTGCTCCTGTTTTGACCCATTTGTATTCCTAAATAAACTCTTTTGGGGAAGGAAAAGAGGGGAGGGGAGACAGTGCCAGAAGTCACCCATACAAAGGAACTTATGATTATTCCTTAATGGAAAGCTAATCCATTTGAGTCCTGCCTGCACCCTCAACCCTAGATGACTTGACTTGAGCCAGGGCTGAAGCTCACAACCCTTTTCCCTTTGCCAGGCTTATCTGACCTACGCTACCAGTGTGGCCTTGGGTGCCCAGAGTGGCATCGAGGAGTGTAAGTTCCAATTTGCTTGGGAACGCTGGAACTGCCCTGAAAATGTTCTCCAGCTCTCTACTCACAACAGGCTGAGAAGTGGTAAGTTTATGCACCTGTACAAGAGGGTATGTCCCTGGAGGTGGGTTTGCAGTCTGTGTTTATGTGTAACATATATGTGTGCAGTGAAATGAAAAAGTTATCAATGATCTACCACTTCCTTACTGTGTGACCTCAAGTGAGTTACTTCCCTCTCTCAACCCCAGTGTTGTCATTTGGGTCAATTTGGCCAGCTGTTTAGCTCACCAGGAGTGTGCAAGTGTTGAATGTGGTAAATACAGAAGTACCTCTAGGCAAATGTAATTATTCTTTTTTAATGCATGCCTGTATTTGTGTTTGTACACACTTGCACTGATTAGCATGAAAAAAAAAATGGGGAAAGGGCTCTGTGTTTGCAGCCCCAGAGAGTGTTTCAGCTGTCATAAAATCCCAACAGCAGAGAAGCTGAGAGATCACATTCAGCTATGCCTCAGGTGGTGTGTGTGTGTGTGTGTGTCTGTGTGTCTGTGCAGCTGTTTGTAGCTGTGTATGGTACTTTGCATGAAAGTCGTTTATGGAGAAACTATTAATAAAGTGTTGCCTGAGAAGAGTTGGAGGGGAATGAGTAAAGAATATGGGGACAAAAAGAAGCATCTTCCTGTGGGGTATAAAAATAGGATGGGAAGTGTGTAGAAATGAAATGGGACAATGTTTATAAAGAGTTAGTAAGATATAAGCTTAGTAAGTGGTGGACATGATCATTATGATTATTTCATGTCTCCAACTCCATGTTAAAAAGAAGAAAATGTCCTTCTCTCTTTCTTAAGCCAGCCCCATGGCCCTGAGTCCTCACTGCCTGAAGACCAGAAACAGTGACTAATGGACAGAGGCCTAGGCTTGATACCAGGGGGGCAGGGTCCTGGTCTCAGCACCATAACTGGTGAGGATAGTGGCCTTGGTCTCATCACTTGATCTCTGGGTTTTACTTTACCCATCTGTAGTATGGGGATGCTCATTCCTGCCAGGATGAAATAAGGATGCTGAAAAGGCATGACTGTTCTCTCAAACAGAAGAGCATCCCTGTAATAAACCCAAAGAGGGAGGGAAACAGGGAGAGAAACAAAATGACATTGTTTTTGCAAAGCCTCTGCTTTGGGTTGTCAAGGCCCTAGCTTCCAGTCTCCCCTTTCTCTCCAAAGCCACCAGGGAGACTTCCTTCATTCATGCTATCAGCTCTGCTGGAGTCATGTACACCATCACCAAGAATTGTAGCATGGGCGATTTTGAAAACTGTGGCTGTGATGAATCAAAAAATGGAAAAACAGGTGAGTTGTGCTCTCTGATGGGGTGGGAAGAGGTGAGGAATGCAGAGCTGAGTGCAGGCTAAAGTCTTTTAGGGAAAGACTGAGGGATACAGCTTTCTCAAACCCCTAGACTGCAGCAGCAACTTTATTGGTGGGAGCTCCTGGATCTAGCCTCTCCTAAGAGTTGAGCCTGGGTCCATGATGCCAGGATCAGCAAGTAGGACCAAGCTCTAAAACCAACAAGCCATCAAGGAGTGAGGAGGCCAAAAGAATTTAAAGCTAATCCTCTTATTTCAGACTTAGAATGGCTTGTCAATAATCAAGATCTTCTCAATTATTTGTAGACCACCTAAGAAACTTACTCAAATTTGTCATTAATGAGGTAAGAAGTGGTTCTAGTAAGACTATTGTAGGATAATGGTCATTCCAGAATTCTGCAATGAACCTGAGATCATCTTGGCCAGCCCCTGTGGGTATAGAGACAAACTGCCTAGAGCAGGGAAGTGCCTAAAGGGTAGGCAGTTGGCTTTGGGAACAGGACTCCCCCGTCAGCCCTGAGCACCTCCAATTCCCTTTACAAGCTTCTGGGACTCTTGGAGATAGTTTGATATGTCGGCTAGAGTTACTATGACTCTTCTTTTGGGACTTAGCAGGAAGCTATACACAGAACTTATTCTTTCCTTATGTGTAGGAGGCCATGGCTGGATCTGGGGAGGCTGCAGTGACAATGTAGAATTTGGAGAAAGAATCTCCAAACTTTTTGTGGACAGCCTGGAGAAGGGGAAGGATGCCAGAGCCCTGATGAATCTTCACAATAACAGGGCAGGCAGGCTGGTATGTATGAGTTGACCAGTAAGCCATCAGGCTTAGTGTTACAACAGCCTCACATCTATACAGACCTTCACAACTTACCAAGAGCTGTCTCATACCCATGTTTCATTTTCATACCACCCAGCAGGACTGGCATGGCTACTACCCCCAGCCTCTGGATGACAAAGCCAGCTGAGGCAGAGTCAGGTGGCTTCAGCAAGGCAATATAATTAATAAGCATCAGAACTAAGCAATGAACACAGGTCTTCTAGCCTAGTCCTTTTATCTCTAAACATTAGATGCTAACTTCTTCCACAGGCAGGCTCCTGAGAACAAAGAACAATACAGAACCAAGGCCTTGCTTCCAGGACTTAAAATTTTAACCATTTCAACTGATTACTCTAGGAAGTTAACAGGGGTTTATCATCCAACCTGTGTCCTATGTCTGTTTGGGCTTTGAGAGGTTGGGATTGATCTAGACTTCTCTGGAGGATGTGTTCTCCCCCAAGACTTCTAGTGGGGGTAACAATCCATGGAGTGTTCTGAGTTCAAATCTGGAAGCTAGTTGTATTTAGAGATAAGAACATAGAAATTTCCCTTTGAACTTGTACCTAGATGTCCTGGTTGCCCAGGACAAGGGGAAAAGGTTTTCAAGGTAATTATAACCATAAGTAATCACCTTGGGAGTAGGCGTTCAGACTCCTGAGCTTCCTTCCCTCTGGGAGAGGGCCCAAAGGACAAATCCAAACACCCACAAATAATCTAGCCCCCAGCCTCAAGACAGTAACAGGGCCAAAGACTATATTTTCCCTTTTTAATTTACAAAGTACTTTCTTGATTATTCTTACTGCAGTTGGGCAGAAAGAGAAGCAAGCTCAACAAGCGATGAAGTTGGGCCTTGAGCCTAGGTTTCCTGATTCCAGTAATCTCAACACATGCCTGGCTTTCCATAGGAATCACCCAGGGGAGCTTTAAAATCATCGATACCAAGGCTTTAAACCCTTGAACATTCAAATTAAGAAGATCTGAGGGCTAAGAATAAGTATTTTTCACAGGCTTCCCCTGTAACTCTGATGCTCCTCTAAAGCTAGGAAGCACAACTCTACAATATTCCACTTTACTAGCCTTTGGTCTTCCTTACCCAGAGCCATTCTCCTTTTGTCCTCCCTCTCTTTTTCTCTCTCTGAAGGCAGTAAGAGCCACCATGAAAAGGACCTGCAAATGTCATGGCATCTCGGGGAGTTGCAGCATCCAGACATGCTGGCTGCAGCTGGCTAACTTCCGGGAGATGGGTGATTACCTAAAGGCCAAGTATGATAGGGCACTGAAAATTGAGATGGATAAGCGGCGACTGAGGTCTGGGAACAGTGCCGAGGGCCACTGGGCACCTACTGAGGCCTTCCTTCCCAGCGCAGAAGCTGAGCTGATCTTTTTAGAGGAATCACCTGATTACTGTACCCGCAATTCCAGCCTGGGCATCTATGGCACTGAGGGTCGGGAGTGTCTGCAGAACAGCCACAACACATCCAGGTGGGAGCGACATAGCTGCGGGCGCTTGTGCACTGAGTGTGGCCTGCAGGTGGAAGAGAGGAGAACTGAGGCTATCAGCAGCTGTAACTGCAAATTCCAGTGGTGCTGTACAGTCAAGTGTGACCAGTGTAGGCATGTGGTGAATAAGTACTACTGCACACGCTCCTCAAGCAGTGCTTGGTCTTGGGACAAGAGTGATAAGCGATAGCACCCAACGTGAATTTACTTGCTCAGGTGCATGGCAATGGAGGGGGACACAGCCTCTCTCGGAGAGAAGAGAGAGTAAAACAATTGGAAAATCACAGGGTTGATCTGTAGTTCTCTTGATATCTGCTGTACATGGGGAAATGGAGGCCCAAGATTATACAGCATATTGACAGAGATGAAATTGAAATCTGGGCCTCCTAACTTGGGTAGACCTCATTTCATCTTTCCTGCAAGTTACTTCCTGGTCTTTGTGCCTGTACTTTCACAGCATGTTAAAGGGGGAGTTTGGTTTGGGTCTATATCCAAAAGAACCCTCAAAGTACTTGCCGCTAAAAGTTTCAGACCATGTCCAGCCCAGCTGTGTGGCTGAGAATCAGAGGGAATGGAAACAAAAAATGAAAGAATTCTGTCCAGACTCCTGAAAGAACAACCTTCCCTTACTCTAGCTACCTCCAGAAAGAGCAACTACAAATTCATACAGATAAGTGGGACAGAGACTACATACTTGCCTAGAGGGAGGTATTTAAAGTGTTGGGTTTTTCATCTCAATATGCACTTTTGAAAAGTTCTCCCCATCCAACCCTGGGGAAACCAGTACCCAACACAACCTGAGATCTTCTCCAGCTCAGAAACCATCTCTGGAGCCATGGAGAATGGATGGTCACAGTAAGTGGACAGGTGACTACAACTTATCAGTCAAGGCTCCCAAGAGGGATTTTCCCCCCAAAGAGCTATAAAGCAACTCTGTTTTGTTATTTTCCCAGATTGGGAACTCAACTTCATTTTTCAATAAATGCTTCTAGAATATACATTCAACTGAGACCATTTATTTCTCTCTTTGAAAACCTTAGGGTCAGAAAGAATGAGAAATCCTGCTTCTTTATCCCAGTCATACAGAAGGCTAAAGGAGAAACTGGAAATGTTCAATCCCCTTGTTATCAATGTTTGACAAATAATAAAATCAAGACCCCAGAACTGACCTGTAGGAAAACAATCCAGACTTCTAGGCCTAGAAGGTATTATTTCAGTGCAACCTAAGCAACGCGAAGAACAAGGAAGCCCTCTGAACTTGAACCATATTCAAAGTATGTTTTCTCTCTTAACTTGGGCTTCCCAGGATGTCTGTACACCCAGAACCTAAGCCCCAGGGCAAGAGACAAGTATAGTTGTGGATTCTACCTTCCTCATTTGCACTTCTATATCTTCTACTGGTAATCTTTGGGGGAGGAGTAGATTCCCATGAAGAGAGCTCTGGGGGCTCAGATACTGGTCTCCTAAATCTGAGCATCTCAACCTTGGGAGTCTTCCCTCTCTGCAAAGGCCAAGCATCCTGCAGGGAGGAGGTATTTCAAATGTGCCGAATAAACAAGCAAAAAGTTTGATCACCAAGAATGGGGAAACACTCTCAGCTTAATGTTTCAAATTTAAAAACAATTTAAATGTTCAACATCAAGGCAAACTAGTTAAATCATGGCTACACAATGGAATATTATTAAAATTATATTCTGGAGAAATATTCAGTAACATGAAAAACATGCAATGATATAATTAAGTGAATAAAATTAATTACAAAACAGCATGTTCAGGAGGAACAAATTTTGCTTTAAAAATATGAAAATATTAGCTGTCAAAATAGACTGGCATGTTTTCCTTTTTGTGTTTTTCTGTGTTTTTATATTTGCCTACAATAAGCAAATATTTTTATCATCAAAGAGAATTAATAGTAAGTTACTTTTTAAATGCCACCAGGGAATAACCAATCCATTTTTTTGTTTGAGTGAAAAGGAAGGTGAAATGTTTATTAAGGAAGTTGGCATCTCAGGAGAAACCATGAGCAGGTGTCTTGAAAGTCCAACCTGGTTTCTATTTAAAACTATCACAAATGTCAGAGACCAGAGGCAAGGAGAAATCCATAAAAATGCAGACTATGTCAAGGAAATGGAAGATCTCCTCTACCTCCTTCTAAGGAAGGTGGAAAAAACAAAACAAAAAATGCTACAGTTACTGACAGAGAAAAGAAGTGTGTGTGCATCTGCCTATGTCTGTGGTGGTGGTGGTAGACCCTTCCACAGGAATGGAAGAGACACCATATAAGCACAGAAATTGTGGTGAAGTAATAGGCAGAAAGAATAGATTATTTCCCTGAGGCTCAGAGAAAAAAAAACATAAACTTATCTGACTTTGAGGTTAAGCCCTCAATAAAAACAGATGCCAAACTACCCATTCGTGAACCTGAGCTGTGACATGGTGCTAAGGAACTGAACAAAACTAGACTTTCTCCTTTTCCTAACTGAATGTCCATCCAAAGACCCCCGGCATCGGATGGTTTGACATTTCCCCCCTCCAAACTTGCTGACATTCCCAAATAAACTTACGGGGGTTTTCAGAAACAAAACCATCTCTGTTGCCCTGTTCAAATTGTCATTCAAGGAGAATGTGCCTTGTGTTTTCTACTGGTTTATATCTGAGGTTTTCACTAACAAAACCGAGAGCAATTGGCAATTCCATGAAAAATTTACCTACTTCCCCAAAAAGCTCATAGTCCCAATCCTTCCAAGCCTCTTACAATCTCATTCATCTTACCCTCATGGCAATCAATCACATCATCCAATCTTCCCACATGGAACATGGGCCAGAAACTAAAGGAATTTGGATTTCTCTACATCCATCACCTTTCTGTCAGGGATTCATTCCAAGGCACTATAGCGGCATTCAGATTCATTAGTTACAACCCTACACTCCTTCCCTTTTGGTTCATCCTTAACAAGCTGGCTATCATTAAGGTGACAGAATAGTAAAACCCCCACGTTCAATAGGTTCAGGGCCCAAGACAGGCAGATTGGTAGCCACAATCCGATGGTGGATCTTGAAAACTTGCCAAAAAAGAAATAAACTCAATAAGGGAAACCTGTCCATAAATCTTAGCAATGTTCTCCTAGGGCAGTCTACCCAGGCAATAGAAATAAGAGCAAAAATAAGCAAATGGGACCTAATTAAACATATAAGCTTTTGCACAGCAAAGGAAACCATAAACAAAGACAACCTATGGAATAGGAGAAAATATTTGCAAACGATGAGACTGACAGGGCTTAATTTCCAGAATATGCAAACAGCCCACACAAATTAATGACAAAAAAACAAACAACTCAATCTAAAAATGGGCAGAAGACCTAAACAAGCAATTCTCCAGTGAAGACATACAAATGGCAAATAAGCACATGAAAAAATGTTTAATATTGCTAATTATCAGAGAAATGCAAATCAAAACTACAATGAGGTATCACCTCACACCAGTCAGAATAGCCATCATTAAAAAGTCCACAAATGATAAATGCTGGAGAAGGTTTGGAGAAAAGGGAACCCTCCTACACTATTGGTGGGAATGTAGTTTGGTACAGCCATTATGAAAAGCAGTAAGGAGATTCCTCAAAAAACTAAAAAAAGACTTACCATATGATCCATCAATCCCACTCTTGGGCATTTATCTGGAGGAATTCTAATTTGAAAAGATACATGTACCCCAATGTTCATAGCAGCACTATTTACAACAGCCAAGACATGGAAACAACCTAAATGTCCATCAACAGATGACTGGATAAAGAAGATGTGGTGGATGTATATATATATATATGTAAATATATATAATGGAATACTACTCAGCCATAAAAAAGAATAAAATAATGCCATTTGCAGCAATATGGATGGAACTGGTGCTCATCATTCTAAGTGAAAAAAGCCAGAAAGAGAAAGAAAAATACCACATGATATCACTTACATGTGCAATCTAAAAAAAGAGATACAAATGAACTTATTTGCAAAACAGAAACAGACTCACAGACATAGAAAACAAACTTACAGAGGGGAAGGGAGTGGGAAGGGATAAATTGGGAGTTTGAGATTTGCAGATACTAACTACTATATAAAAAAATAGGTAAATAACAAATTTCTGCTGCATAGTTCTGGGAACTATATTCAACATCTTGTAGTAACCTGTAATGAAAAAGAATATGAAAAGGAACATATGTGTGTATACGTAAGACTGAAACATTATGCTGTATACCGGAAATTGACACATTATAAATGACTATACTCCAATTAAAAAAAAAAAAGGAAACCTGTCCATGAACCTTTATTTCAGTCAATATAAGCACTGCTGCACATTGCCTGGAGAATGGAAGCCAGTATCTTCTCAGTCTAGATGAAAAAAGAATATGCTTATGCTTGCAGGCTCCTACAAAGCTTTTTCTCCTCCTCCTCCTCCTCCTCCTCCTCCTCCTCTTCCTTCTCCTCCTTCTTTCCATCTGACCTTTGCCATGGGTAGAATTAGGAACTCCTAATAAAACCCTGAGCCTGTTCCTAGAGTTTACTATAGTCCCTTGCTAATCTCCTCAGGGCTTGCTGCTGGGTGATCCTAAAACTGGAAAGGAAGTAACTGAGCACCTACTGTCAGACGCTTAATATTTGGATTATCTCCTTCAATCCTCAGAACAATCCAGTTTAAGAGTTACAATTATTCCCGTATTAGTACTGAGGAAACTGAGGCTCAGAGAAGTTAAGTATCCAGCCTAAAATTAAACACAAGGAGATGGATTTGAATTCAGACCTGCTACCATGTAAATCTATACTCTTCCTTTACACCACTTACACTCTGGGAGCCCAGGGATCTCTGGCGACATTGTTAACTGTCAAGACAGCTTTGTAGAATGACTACCATTCATATGCAGTGAAAGGTGTCCTTTTCCTCCCTCTACAAGTAGGAGAGTTACATTTCTCAGCCCTTCTCCAGAGGAAAAAACCTGACTTTTGACTTGCAAAGACCTTCCTTAGAATGATAAAGCAGATAGCCTGGCTCCTGCTGACTAGGGAGGGCAGAATACTGGTTCTCCAGGGGGTGCTCAAAGGAAAAGGCTAACCATTATGGCCTACCTTAGAGGTCAAAGTTTCAAAGGAATGTCAAAAGAGGGGTGTTTATTTTAGAGGTTAGAGGAATTAAAAAACAGGATCCAGAGAAAGACAAATTTCTAGCCCCAGAAAACAAACTACTCATATCACTGATCACAAAAAACAGTGACCAAGGGCCGAGACAAAGGGTTGGGGGAAGTGAAATGAAAGCAAAGACCAGAGTAAAAACTTCCAAAAGTTAAAGACCTTTGGGTGGAACTAGTGCTCTAAACCACCTAATTCTATTGTATCTCCTTCTTCAGGACAAAAGCTAGGTTTAAAGGAGGAAAGGTTCCCCACTAGTATTACCAAGTGAGGTAGCTGCACACTAGACTCCAGGGCCCTGAACACCCTCCATGGCTGGTGCTCTGCACACATTGCCAAGCTGCCCTTTTATCAGAAAAGGGATGTATGATGACCAATGGAAGCATTGAGGAAATTAGGCCTAGGCTCTGGGAAGCCTCAGACTGCACTTGATCAGCGAGGGAGGAGGGAGGCTGTGGGTAAGGGAAGTAGAATGTGGTTAGCGGGGTGGGTGGGATGTGGGTAAGGGAAAGGCCTGGTATTGCACGTTACTGTCAAACTCTCAGATACTTGAGGAGACCTGTGATGAGACTAGGGGATCTTGAGATGGTCCCTTGCCATTTCTTCACTAGGAGCTTCTTGTAGTCTATAAAAGATCACTTGATTCAGCTACCTGCTTCTTAACAGGAGAGCTCCTAATAGAAGGCCTAAGGAGGAGGAGCACATTGTACATCCTGGTTTTGTTTTTGTTTTGTTTTTGAATTTTTTTATGGGGTGAGGTAATTAAGTTAATTATTTAATGGAGGTACTGAGAATTGAACCTAGGACCTTGTGCATGCTAGGCATGCATTCTGCCATTGAGCTATATCCTCCCCCTGTACATTCTGTTTTGAAAGACCATCAGGGAGAGGGAAGCCAGTACTTCCCTACATGGAATAAGCACCTATTAGGACAACTGCTGCATGCCTAACCTAAATCATCACTGCTGTATTTTAAGTCTGTCAAATCATCTAGGATTTCTCGTTATGGATTCAGGCCTTCAAACACTCTTTTTCTCCAAGCTGAATAACCCTAATTACTCCAGTTTTCCACTAGTTCTCTCTCATCCTCTTTTTCCCAGACCATCTTCAAATTCACCAGCTTTGGGTTTCTGTGAGGACTTAGGTGGGGTGTGAGCTAGAAACACCTCTCAAGCCTCAATTGCCGTATCACGTCTTTGCCCTCAAGTATCTGAAGAATCTACCTATTCTTGGCTGTCAAAGAGCTTTGATTGACCCATCAGGCCCCGCTTGCATTCTCCATAGTCCAAGTTCATTTCTAACCCCTTCATTTTAGCCCAGTAGCCTTGATTCCCAGCTGCATCATTTGGGACCTCAGTTGTCAAGGTCCTCCTCTGCTTAGGGTTTGTGGTGGTGCAGGGGCAAGAACATGGGATTAACAATCAGGACCCGCTTCCTTCTCTGCTCTCACCCATGAAGCATTTAGTTGCTCTAAAATTCCAGTTTTGTTGTGTTTTTTTGTTTGTTTGTTTTTTGTTTTTTCCTGTGCTGATGACTCTGAAATCTCCAACTCTGTGCAAGCTCTAGGCACAACACCTCTAATATTTCACTGGCTATTTATACTTGGGTGACAGAAGTGATTTTCTCTTATGATTCCTCTGCTTCCATCAGTAATCTAATAAAACTGCGAGTGACTGAGGTTTACTCCTGAGTCATCCCTGACTCCTCCCTCTGCTCCACCATTCATGTTCAGTCATCTTCCTTTGGTTTGTCCTCCAAATCTGTCCCCTCCTCTATATTACCTTTGCCTTCACTCCGGACTAGAACAGTTGTATCTTGTACCTGAATTTTGCACTAACTCTATAATTGACATTTTTCCTTTCAAGTAAGTCTCCACCTAACCCATTGTTACCATACTTATCTTACTAATACACTATATCCATTTCATCACTATCTGATTAAAAAAAGATTTTTTTGCAGTGTCCTAGAGAATAAAATCCCAATTCTTTGGCTTGACATTTCAAGTCTCCTAAACTTGACAGTATCTTACTATAAACATTAAAAACATTTTTTTCTATAAAAAATTCAAAAAATTTAGAATAACCAAAAAGTAAATACTATCTTCACTCTCTTCTTCCTCCAGCTCACTGTCCTTGCCAGAGGTAACTGCTACTCCCTGGCTTTTCCAATTTTACCCACTCCTTCCTCAGTTTCGGCTAGATTAGGTTATGACAGTTCCTTGCATACACTGTTCCCATGCAACTTTTGTATCCCAGGTGAGACCATTTCCCTCCCTGAAGTATCTTTGCCTCCCCAATTTCAGATACTCCCTCTTTAAGGCTATCTTCTCTTGAAATTGCCTCTTTTACTTGATAAAATCTAAATACCACTGCCTCGCTACATTTCAACAATAGGGCTGACAAGTCTCCTCCTTGAAAGTGGGACCATGTTACCCCTCTTAGTGCCTCTGCAAGCCTCTCACAACACTCTGCATTTGGTCAGTGATTAGTGTTCTCCAGACATTAACCAATTTTGCTTAAAGGTGGTGTAAGAGGTCATGGAATTTCAGAAATGGAAAAGACTTTAGAAGTCATCTCCTGCAAACCTCTCAATTTGAGAGAGGTTTGAGAGAAGAGGAAAAAAATTTGCCCAAGGCCATTTGCCTAGTTAAAGGTTAAGGTGAGGATACACTTCAGTTCTTCAGGTCTCCTAATGCCAGGTTCAAGCAACTCCTAGGTCCTTGGCTCCTGGGGGTGGGGAGAGTGGTCCAAACTATTCTCAGGACCATCCAGCTGGGCGGTAACACAGACAAGTAACTGATGAGGGAAGGCTTGGATGTGATATGTGATGTTTTAAAAAGTTAAAAAGTATATAGAGAAGGAAAGAAAAGAATATTAGAGGTTCCTAAACACACTATTACCACTTAAGCCCAAGGAAAAGTTCAGCGCATTCCCCAAGCTGTATTACACTTTATGGCATGTAACCCTTCTTCCCTTCCTTGATAGTCACCTTAACTTGGCTTCACCTGAATAAAAATGTTGTAAGGTACAAAATCAGAGTCACCTTGGATTTCTGTTATCTCTAGAAACCCAGGGCTCTTTCTGTTACTTCACGGTTTACGCCTGCTGTCCCAAGTATAATTGTAATTGTGCCTCCTTTCACTGCAAAAAGTGTCCTGTTTGATGATAATTATATAGTCCTCCTATTTATAACTCACTTCATCCATTCATTCATTTAATAAGTATTTATTGTTACAGGCATAGCACTAATGCAAGGGATTCAGAAGTTCATGACCTTGACGAGGTCTCTGCCCTCATGGAATCAGCATTTTAATGGAGGACACATACAATGAACAAGTTTTTAAAAATAGATTATTATAGATTGAGATAAGTGTCATGGTGGAAATAAGTAGGGTTCTTATAATAAGGTAGCAACATCTTAAGAAAAAAAGTCAAAGAAGGCTCTCTATGAAGTTGACATTTAAACTGATACCCAAAGGGTGAATGGGAACCAGTTATAAGAGCTGTAAGAAAGCATATTTCAGAGAGAAGCATTAACAAGCAATAAGGCCCAAAGCAGAAAAGAACTTGGAAAATTCCAGGAACTGATAAAAATTTGATATAACTAGAGCATGCTTTGCAGGTGGTGGCATGAGATGAACTTTGAGAAGTAAGCAGGGGCCAGATCATCCAAGAGCCAGTGGGTCACAGTAAAACATCTTAATTTTGTTTCAGAGAAATTAAAAGCCATTAAAAGATTTTAAGCTAGGGGTTTATAGGATCCTATTTACTTTGTAAGGAAACTCATACTGGCTGCTATATGGAAAATGGACTCACAGTGAGGCAAGTGTGGAAGCCTGAAGATAAGAAGGCAATTGTATTAAGCCAGGCAAGAGCTGATGATGGCTTAGACTAAGGTTGGGACTAAAGTGAACAGAGGGAAGAGGAAAGATGGGCAGTTTGTACAAAAGTGGAAGCAGTAAAAATTTGCTGATGGATTGGATGTGGTGGGTGAGAGAAAGGGAGGGATCTAGGATGACTTCCCATTTTCCAGCTATAGTAACTGAGTGGCAGATGGTACCGTTTATGGGCATAGGCAAAATAAGAGAGGAACAAGTTAGAGCTAATAGGAAGATGAGACTCTAGAGCTACACTCAAGCATGTTAACTCAAATTTTTCTGAGATATTCAAGTGGAAACATCAAGCAGACAATTGGTCATTAAGCCTGAGGAAAATAGCTAAATAAACTAGAGAAGAAATTTGAGATGGAGATGCAAATTTAGAAGCTGCCAATATAGTTTCTGAAGCCATGGGAGTAAGTGAGAATCCCTAAGAGGAGTAGGAAGTGAAGAGTAGAGGGCATAGGTCCAAAACCAAAGAAACACCACACCACTCCCATTGGTGTCCACAAGTGCCCAATGAAGAAGCTGAACAACTGAAACTCTTTTTGATTCTATGAATAGATAGGTACAGACTTGCTGGCAGGTAGGGAAATAGATGAACTAATCTTTGCTGGAGGCCTCCATCAATCTATTAATTCAGTCAATGCCTTCTATGGGTCATGGACTATGCGAGGTGCCTGTCTGGGACGTAAAGATGAAGGGACACAGTCCCTCCCTATCAAGAAGGAAAGCACACCTGTGCCCATAATAATGTAGTGTAATAAACATTCTAGTACAAGTGTGTACAGGGGCAGTGGGACCATAAGGATGAAAGCAACCAGCATCTGCCTGGCCTGGCACTGAAGCATGCTCATCCAAGTAGTAAGAGGAGCTGAACACTACAAGGGTGCTCTGAAGCCAGAATGGCTTCCCCCAGCCATATCTGTTTGCTTGTTTTGTTTTGCTTTAAAACAAATCTTATGCTTCCTAGAATAAAGGTAAAATGACAGGTTGGTGGGGATAAAAAAGAAGGCTTTGGTTCTCTGACCATTGACAATAGAGAACAGGCCATTCCAATGAGCCTTAATCAGGTGTGGGGTGGGGGTGGGAGAGGAAAAAGTGGAAGAAGAGATTGGTTTATGGCTATTCACAAAAAAAGCAATAAAATACTTTGCCCTGAGCTGCATAAGGGTCATAATTGGTATGATAAGCTATCATTTAACATGAGGAGGAAATTGAAGTTTCATTTCCTTGCTTTTGTGGCACCCCTTGAATTGGGTTGATGACACCATTCAGTTAGTCAGCATGAGGCCTGCCTTACCAATTTTGTTTTGCAAAACAAAACCAGTCATGGTCAAACTCAGTTGGTCAATTCCATAGATTAACATGAGAGGCCCCAGGAAAGCAAGACAGCTGGGTCAGCTCTGGCTGGGAAAGGATGGGTTAATCCTAGGCCAGCTTGGCAGGGAGCTTCATAAGATATTTTAGACCCCTGGCATCCTCCCACTCCTCACCCCCTCTTCAGGAGCTTCCCACACTCACCAGCATCCTGGAGTTAACTCTAAATAATCTCCGGAGTTTGAAGGACAGGGCTGAGCTGAGGGTATGAAGGTACTTCCGCACTGGGCCATGTGTTGACTGTCATCTTCTCATCCTGATTTCTTTAGAACCAGACTGAGTAGTATGGTGTGGCAGAAAAAAATCTGGCTGGAATCTATACAAACACCAACTGGGAAGAATGAAGTTTTCCTTAAACATTGATAATAATACAAAATTTATCTCAAATCCTGGGCCCCAATAGGTGTCCCTACACAATCCACAACCTAAAGAAAACGGTGAGGATGAAAATATTAAAGCTCTACTGAACAGCCAGGCATTTTTATTGTCTCTATGGCTAAGACATTAGAAAAGAATTGTTGATTCTCTTAGAGAATTATCTAAGCCCATTCTGATTCATCTCCATGTCCAGAATTTGCAGAAAATTTGAGGCCACTTTAGAATAGATCACAATCTGGAGCTTTTCAATGTTCCCATTTAGCTGAGATAATTCAGTTTTTCTCTCTGAATTCTGATGTTGCTAGTGAAAAAACAATTCTGCCAGTAACATATAAGAACTATCAAAAAGCCAAGAAAATCTGCACATGCAATGTTCCAAAAGGAGGTTAAGGTAATGTTTAATTTTAGTTTCCTGGAGGTTGTCTTACATTTTTCCAAAAGGATTTATTCCTGCAACCTTCTGTGACAAGCAACACAATTTAATTTTGAGGTAATCAAGAGAAGCAATTTGGCATTGTAGGAAAAGTGCTGCTGATTTTGCCACAGATTTTACTGTAATGCCATGCAAACCACTTTCTGAGCTTCAAAATCTTTATTATAAAAAAGAAGGAAAGATTTGATTAGATTGCAGTAGATATTCACAAATTCTTTTTTTCAAATTCTAAAATTCTATCCTGAGCCTCTAAGCTTTTCTATCCTGACAGTCCTTGCCTTCATAAGATATCCCATGCCAATTGTCATGCAGAATAAATTAGAACCACTTCTGGTTTCTAGAAATATACAGCCTGTAAAATAGCAAGAGTCAGATGTTCTTCATGTACATAGTCTTATGATTAGATTTCACTAGTTTGAATTTTGTGCTTATTTGTACATTATATTTTTAAAGGATTTACTATGAAATTACCACCACAAAAAAGATGGCAGGTGGAGGTTTTTAACTGCTGATGACAATATTTTCAAGTGCTTCTTCTCAAGGGGCTCCTGGCATAATGAGTTGCACTCTGAGTACAAGCCAGTCATTAGCTTCATGTGTGGCCTTGGGCATGTCTCTTAGATACACTGAGCCTCATTTGCCTCAACTATAAATAAAGGGGTTGGACTAGGTGGTTTAAAATTAATTAGTAAAGTTCTTTTTTAAGCAGATGAGCAAGAGCATATAGTGTAAGTATAAATAAATATATTAGTGCTTTTAGTAATATGAAGAATGAAAAGGGATTTGGAAGCACTTTCTGAGTGAAGAAGAGAACCTATGATTGTCAGCCACAAAAAGCAAGAGCATAAACTGAGTAAAGCTCCAATTTCCACTTCATTTATTTATACACAATAAATCTATTAAGTGAATGAATTTGGTTTGTACACAATACTTAGTTGGCCCTATGAGAAAAACAAGAAGTTTCCTACATCTGTGAAAAAGCACCGTAAAATAACAGAAAGTCTTTGGAACCAAATATAACTAAGTTCAAAACCCTGGCTCTAATAATTCCCAGATGTGGCCACTATATCAAATCACTTTAACCTCAAGATTGTTGTGAGAATTAAATAAGATAACATAAGTGAAAGAGCTCAGCACAGTGTTTGGCACATAATAGGTAACAATAGAGAGTAATCCTTCCATTAATATGGGAATGTAATCCATGTATAAATAAGTTTAAAAAAAGATATGAGGTAAATAATAATGGCTAACATTAACTGAGTGTTTACTCTGTGCCACCAGGCACTCTTAGGTAATTTTACATATATTATCACATTTAATCCTTACAACAACCCTGTAAGGTAGGTACTATCATCCCTAGTTTATAGATGAGTAAACAGACTCAGAAAGATTAAGCAATTTTTCCATGGTTACAGAGCTATGAACTCATGGAGTTTATGACACAGAACTGTTTTACTGTTTCCAAAGGCCAAATGCTAAACCATTTCACCATATTGTCCAGTATATTATAGCAAAGGAGTTTATTATTAAGCACCAAAGAAATAAAAAATTAAGCGTCAGTGGTTCATAGGCACCAGAGACAAGCATGTATTAGAGCAAAATTATAGTAAATTGTCTCCTAGGCTAGGAATTGTGTAAGCATTGTATAAGTCTTCAGTGTTTGCGATATAGGGAAGCAGAGTAAAGGAAGAGAATGGCTTTTAGCAAATGTACAAAGTTAGGAATGAGCACGGTGAACAACAGACCATTTTAGCTAGAGCAGCACCCAAAAGGAAAGATATGGGGAGATATGTTAGGAAAAATAAGCACTGGCCAGTCTGTGGGAGCCCTTAATGCCAGATTAACAAATATGAAATATTTTCTCACCATATTACATATACACAAGATACTCAATAAGTATTTGTTGACTGTCATGAAGCAGTGAGAATTAATTTCAAACCTAGCTACTGTGGAAGTAGGAAACCTGTTTTCAGTACAGACAATGCCTATTTGAGTCCCCTGAACAACTAGAACAGGAAAAAAAACATGTTAGCACACTGTTTTTTAACTCTTTCACTCTGCGACATGCTTCATAATTTCAAAATCTTTTTTAAAATTGTATTGAGATATAATTGATATATCAAAATCTTTATAGCTTTTTATGTAGAGGTGAAGAATACTAAACTCACTGATACAGGAAAACAGTCAAGATGAGAGCAGGAAAAAAGATGAAGAGACTTTTAAAATAACAGAGCTATAAGGAGGAAGAAAATTATTCTAAGAAGATACAAGGGTATGAAATCCAGTGAAAAGGCCAGAATGGAGACAGGAGAGCCCAGGTCAGGCCTCAGACCCAGTTAACTACTGAAGAGCTGAGGGCAGGCTGAGGGCACTCAGACCCACAAGAAGCTAGACAAATTGTCTCGTTTCCTATATTCCATAGTGTGTTCAGGTTGGGCCCTACTATATTAGCAACAGAAAGAGGAATGTAACAATGTGATTTCACCAATGGACCTAACAATATTATATTTTGACTTAATTCAGTGTATTGTGTTTCTCCACAAAAATCACAATGGTTTCAAATATTCCATTTTATCAAACCACCACTGATGGGCATGAAGGAACTCATAATGGTTTGCTACTTACGTGTTGAACTTGTATTTCTGAAAGGTACAAACAAGTTAGGCTAGAACTTGGGGGTTCTAGTAGATAAAGTATTTTATTTTAATTGAACTTTGAAAGAAAAAACTGAAGCTTTAAAGTCTAAAAATTTTCAACTGGGATGTTTAGTCTGTAGCCAGTCATCAGATGGTTAGAAGTTTAGCATGACTAATTCTTCACAGTCCATTTGCTAAATGACACATTATAAAAGCAAGCACCACTGAAAAGGATGTGCTTGTTTCCAAACCTTCAACCTCATTGTAGATTGACTGTTTTATATTGGTCCGTGTCTAACTATTTTATGGTGCACATGTATATGCTAAAGACTCCTTGAAATGTTCTCACATTCTCAAGGACTAGGAACACTAGATAAAGATAGAGTGGTTGTCATTCTGGCCCCAACATAAAGGCCACCCAGAAGGATCAGGATTTTATAATCCTGATTAAAATAAGATTTATTAACCCCTGAGATGCTTATTCTTATAAAATAGTTTAACCCTCTCTAACCCAAAATTAGAAAACTTGTGCTAAAAAATTACCAGATTTTATAGAACAGTTGAGAATGCTAATTAAGTAAATTCAGTAGGGCTGCTTCAAAATTAAAAAGCTGAACAGTAAGAGATCCAAATAAAGATGACAAAGTTTTTAAAAAGATCCAGAAATTACAGAAATTATACCAACACATTGCTGGTAGCTGTGTCTTGAAAAGGATTTGTCTATCTCACTTAAATTGTCAAATTTATTCACAAAAAATTGTTCATAATATTCCCTTATTGTCCTTTTAATACCTGTAAGGTCTGTAGTGATTTGACAATATCAGGCTGGCTAAGCAGAATTGTTTTGAGAAAGAAAAAAAAAGGGAAAAAAATTGAGGTTGCTTTGATAGACCATGTGAAGCCATAACTCTTCCAAGGAGCATTCCAGCCCCACTTCAGCCAAGAAATGCATATGAGCCAAGGAGGAGGGGTGGAGGGGAGGAATTTTTTTTATGGTTCTAGTGTTGGGTTTTGGTCGGATTAGCTGCCCATTTGTCTGCAAGCTGCTTTCTCCTCCCATTCCGAGCTCCCTGCCATCACAGTGCAGCTGCTGGCCAGGAAGCCTGAGGAAGGGGCTCCCTCTGGAGCTGATGGCAGTGGCAGTTTGGAAAGTGCTGGCAGGGGGTAGGTTATAAAAAACAATTTGGTCTGGGAACAAAAGGCATCAATCACAGTAGTGTCATCAACCTTTGCTTTGGATGGGGGAGATAACTTTCTGGGTTACCTTGGAAGCAGGAAAGGAACAGACAATATCATTTTATTTAGTCATCTCCCCTGTCCAATGGACTAAAGGGTCTACTTAATTTAATAGGAAATCTATGCACGACTGTTACACAAAGATCTTTTTTTTACAGTCATGTTGTTTGATGAGGTGGGAGAAAGCTATCTCCCTTGCAATCTTTGTCTGAAATTGCCAGAAATCATTGGACTCTACCTTTAAAAATAAACTTCTCTGTTAAAAGCTCTCATAAGCCAGGGAATTCATGAGATATAATTAACTTTTGGAAAGTAATTATAGATTTTAAATTAACGGTGCAAAGTTAGTACACTGAATGTTATTAGTAAGGGAGCTAACAAAAGTAGAACCCAAGAAAAGCACCTGAAGTCAAAGAAGTAGCAAACAAAGAGGAACTGAGCCATCTCTGAATGAAAAATGAAAGTTTAATCTAAACAGTTCTTATACAGAGTTAATTACAAGAGAGAAGTGGCACTATTTCTGACTGATGGATGTACTTCTCAAAAGTATCTTTGAGACTTTCAAATCAAGCTAATCTGTGGTACTCTTAAGCCAAGGCAGATACTATTTCCCTGGGCTCTCCAAACATTATTTTACTTTCCAAAACCCCTCAAATAGAAGCTGAGGTAGGTACACCCAGATTAGACATGTACCATGTCCTTGGCTAAGTTTAAGATGACTGAGAAGAGGGGGGCTTCTAGATCCCATTCCAGATCTAAACTTCTAAGGAAGTAAAGAAAAATCTAAACTTCTGTTTAGTCCCAAGTTATGAGAGAGCTCCATGCTGGCTTGCTTTCTTCTTTGGTCTCTTTGAGTCCTGGAAAAAGGAACTAAATAAAGTGGTATATCTTGACTAATGAGGATACTTCACTATCCAATTAAAAAATAGGCATAAGACCCAAATAGGCATTCCTCCAAAGAAGACATCCAGATGGCCAACAGGCACATGAAAAGATGCTCAGTACTGCTAATTATTAGAGAAATGCAAATCAAAACTACAATGAGGTATCACCTCACATCAGTCAGAATGGCCATCATTCAAAAGTCTACGAACAAAAAATGCTGGAGAGGATGTGGAGAAAAGGGAACCCTCCTACACTGTTGGTGGGAATGTAAATTGGTGCAACCACTGAACAGTATGGAGGTACCTTAAAAAACTAAAAATAGAGACCGTTGAACAGCAGGGTTTGAACTACATGGGTCCACTTATACATGGACTTTTTTCAGTAAATATATTGGAGAATTTTTCAAAAATATTTTTGACAATTTGAAAAAACACACATAGTAACCTAAAAATTCAGAAAAAGTTCAGAAAAAATTAGATATGCAATGAATGCATAAAATATACGTGGATATGACTCTATTTTATCATTTACTACCATAAATTCAAGGGCTAACAGACGACAATTGATAATAGACGACAATTGACACAACATTGTAAACTGACTATACTTCAATAAAAAATAAATACATAAAGTACAAAAAAAAAAAAAGATGACAACTTGATAGAGATGAGTGCTTCTGAACCATGAGGAAGTCATAGAAGAAACTATGCCAGGAAACAAATTGACATCAGACAAACAGAAGCCTTCCAATAATTCAAGATTGCTTTTGAGGGCTTTTACAGCATGGTTCCTCTATGATACAGACACTGAAACATAAAGCAAAAGAGAAGTGAAAAAGCAGAAAAGTCATACAGAAACTACAATATATTTCCATAAAGTTACACCAAATGTGCCTGCCTCTCCTGCCTCCCCTTCCATGTCCTCCACTTCTGTCCCCCAAGACAACAACACCCACACCTCCTCCTCAGCTGACTCAGTGTGGAGACATGAGGATGAAGACCTTTATGATGGTCCACATCCATTTAATGAATAGTAAGTAAACACCATGCCACATAGTAAACTTATTTGTTGTGAATGTGTGTGTTTGTGTGCTCATGTGAAAATCTAGCAACTTTGGGGCAGTAACTGTGTAGACATTTTGCGCTATCATCATCATCCCTAAGTGTTCATCACGTAGAACATCATGTGCAAGACTTGTATTAAAGTTGGAGCCTATCCTTGCACAGGTGGAAGGTGAGTGATATTTAATATAAAATTAATGTGTTAGTTTTCTTACTGTTTTATAACTTTGCTTTCAAAGAATTACATTACTATACAGTATGTCTTTCTCTCTTGTAATTGGAGAAATTGCTTGTTAGCCTATGATCACAGAGAAGTGATTTTTAAAAAATGTAACAGTGTTTCTAATAGTGTATTATGAATATGTCTGTAATATGACATGCCATGAACATTTTACAATGATTCATTTATTAGCGTATAGGCTAGGCTACCATGAAGCAATCATATCAATGATGCTAGGCCACCATAAAGAATCATATTGCTGCTGCTTTGTTACCAATGCATGAATTGTTACACTTGTAAATAATTATGAATTTTTTCACATTATCTTTCCATTTTTGATGTTTAGTGTTACTAATACATAACATCTGCAGTGTTTGTGTCATATGAGACAATATCTATGTAGATACTGACAGATGATTCATCCTGTAAACAGATGATGTAAACTTATACTATTAATAAATACAGTTCAGTACTGTAAAAAAAAAAGAAGTCCTAAAAATAGAGTTGCCATATGATCCAGCAATCCTACTCCTGAGCATATATCTGGAGAAAACTAACTCAAAAAGAAACATGAGCCCCAGCGTTCATAGCAGCACTATTTACAATGGCCAAGACATGGAAACAACCTAAATATCACTGACAGATGAATGGATAAAGAAGATGTGGTATATATACACAATTACCACTCAGCCTTAAAAAGAATAAAATAATGACATTTACAACATCTAGGATTTATCTCAATTTACTGTGTGCATCTGTTAGGAAGATATGTACAAAGATTCTTCACTTTACACACTTTTAGCTTATAAAAGTTTTCATAGGAATGCTCTACCATTGGAGAGCAGAAGAAATTTGTAATTATTTATTATACTTACACTTTTTAAACTAAACTGTCTGAACTATGCATTAATTATGTATCTAGATCTAGACTAGGGAAAATATCATAACTAAAATTCCATGTCTTACTTCTCAAACTTAAAAAAAAAGCGATATCTTACATCAGCCTTCTATTACTTAGTGTTATATCATCATTAAAATCATATCCTAGATCGACAGCCATTGCAATACACTGAGCTTCATAGAGACAGCACCAGGACAAGTGAGAGCCAGATAGGCACTGGATGACTCTGTGACTCAGAGAGGAAAAATAACTGAACATGGGAAAGAACATCCTAAGAGACTGAGCAGCACTCTTTGTGCAAACTTGCCAGGAAGAGCACAAGAAGTAGTACACAGATGCTTCAGTCACCTTCTCAAAGTTTTCCAAAAATGCCCAAAGAGATGGAAGACCGTGTTTGTTAAAGAGAAAGAAAACTTTGAAGATACATCAAAGGCAGAGAAGGAAGGAATGGGGGAAGGAAAGAAGGAAGGAAGGGAGGAAGGGAGGAAGGAAGGAAGGAAGGAAGGAAGGAAGGAAGGAAGGAAGGAAGGAAGGACAGATGGACGGACTAAAGGGGGAACAAAAAAGAAGTTCAAAGATTCTAATGTAACTAAGAGGCTGCTTCAGTCTTTGTCTTGTTCTGACTATTGCCCCCAAATCAAAAGAGAACTTCCTGGCCTATCCACTGGTGATGCTGCAAAGAAACTGGGAGAAATGTGGACCAACACTGCTGCAGATGACAAGCATACTTCTGAAAAGATTACTAAACTGAAGAAAGATATTGCTGCATAGGCCTAAGCAGGAAAAAAGGGAGCCATCAAGACTGAAAAAAGCAAGAAAAAGAAGGAAGATGAAGAGATGAGGAAGAGAAAGAAGATGAAGAAGATGATGATAAGTAAGTTCGTTCTAGTTTTTTCTTGTCTAAAAGCATTCAACCTCTCTGTACACAACTCACTTTTTTAGCTTTAAAAAAGGATTTATTATTATACACAAAGGTAGAGACTTGTACTGCAATTTCCATGTGCCCACCATCCAGCTACAATAGCCATCAACTATTTATTGTTGTGTTATACATCCTCCCTCTTCTGATTATTTTGCAGCAAATCCAAGATACTACTTTATTTATAACATATGTATTTATACTTCAGTGTGTAGGTCTAAAAGATAGAAACTCTTTCTGAAAACACTGCCACAATGCTATCATCACACCTAAAAAATCTAATAATCCCTTAATTATCATCAAATATGCAGTTAATGTTATAATTCCTGTCTCATAAATGCTTTTTTAAATTTTCTGCCTCCTTTTTAAACTTATATGTATTTATTTTACATCATATTTTAAAAACTGAAGTATAGTTGACATACAATTTTATGTTACAGGTGTACAATATAGTGATTCACAATTTTTAAAGGTTATACTCCATTTATAGTTATTATAAAACATTGGTTATATTACCCATATTGTACAAGACACCCTTGTAGCTTATTTTATACCTGACAGTTTGTTTTGTATCTCTTAATCCTCCACCTCCATCTTGCCCCTCCCCTCTCCCTCTCCCCACTGGTAACCACTAGTTCTTTCTCTACATCTGAGTCTGTTTCTTTTCTGTTATATTCACTAGTTTGCTATATTTTTTTAGATTCCACATGTAAGTGACATCTTACAGTATTTGTCTTTCTCTGTCTGACTTATTTCACTTAGCATAATGCCCTCCAAGTCCATCCACGCAGTACACCAGAAACTAATATAACATTTTAAATCAACTGTACTTCAATTAAAAAGCAAACAAACAACCCATTAAAAACATGGGCGGAAGAACTGAGCATTTTTCCAAAAGAGGAAATGCAGATGGCCAATAGGAACATGAAAAGCTGCTCAAAATCACCAATATCAGGGAAATGCAAATCAAAATCATGATGAGACACCTGTCAAAATGGCCATCGTCAAAAAGAACACGAATAACAAATGTTGGCAAGGATGTGGAGAAAAGGGAGTCCTTGTACACTCTTGGTGGGAATGTAAATTGGTGGAGACACTATGGAAATTAATATGGAGGTTTCTCAAAAACACAAAAACAGAACCACTCCTGGCCATATACCCAAGAAAAACAAAATCATTAATTCAAAAAGATACATATACCCCAGTATTAACAACAGCACTATTTACAATCACCAAGACACGGAAGCATCCTAAGTGCACATCAATAGATCAATGCGTAAAGATGATGTAGCATGTATATTATATGCAATGGAATACAACTCACCCATAAAAAAGGATATTTTGCCATTTGTGGCTCTTCATTCTCCCTTTCTTTTTTTTTTTTGCACTTCAAAAAACCAGAATTTTATAACTAGCATGCACATTTTCATCTCATCTAAAACAACAAAATACCTAGAAATAAACTTAACCAAGGAGGCTGCCTATACTCTGAAAACTGTAAAACACTGATGAAGGAAATTGAAGATGATACAAAGAAATGGAAAGATATCTTATGCTCTTGGATTCGAAGACTCAACATTATCAAAATAGTCATACTACCCAAAGCAATCTATAGAGCCAATATAACCCCAGTTGAAATACTCATGACATTTTTCACAGAACTAGAACAAACAATTCCAAAATTTTTATGGAACCATGAAAGATCCCAAATTGCCAAAGCAATCTTTTGCAGGTCTTTTTTTTCTCTCTCTCTTTTGCTCTTTTCTTGTGGTTTGATGACTAGAAAAGTTCCTTTAACATTTGTTGTAAAGCTGGTTTGGTGGTGCTGAATTCTTTTAGCTTTCGTTTTATCTGTGAAGCTTCTGATTTCTCCATCATATCTGAACGAGAGCTTTGTTCGATAGAGTATTCTTGGTTCTAAATTTTTCTCTTTTATCACTTTAAATATATTGAGCCACTCCCTCCTGGCCTATAGAGTTTCTGCTGAAAAATCAGCTGATAACCTTATGGGAGTTCCTTTGTTTTTATTTGTTACTTTTCTCTTGCCAACTTTAATATCTTCTCCTTATCTTTAATTAATTGTGTCAATTTGATTACTATGTGCCTTGGTGTATTCCTCTGGGTTGATCCTGTGTGGAATTCTCTGAGCTTCCTGGACTAGGGTGACTGTTTCCTTTCCCAAGTTAGGGAAGTTTTGTTATTGCCTCTTCAAATATTGTCTCAGGTCCTTTCCTCTCTCTTCTCTTTCTGGGACTCCTATAATACAAATATTAGTGCACTTCATATTGTCCCAGAGTTCTCTTAAACTATCCTCTTTCTTTTCATTCTTTTTTTTTTTTCTGTTCTGCAGTAGTAATTTTCACTAATCTGTCCTCTAGTTCACTGATCCATTCTTCTGCCTCATTTAGTCTATTCTTGGTTCCTTCTAGTGTGTTATTCATTTCAGTGATTTTATTCTTCAACTCTGTTTGGGTATTCTTTATATTTCCAACTCTTTGCTAAAAACTTCATTCTGTGCATCTATACTCTTGAGTTCTCTGAACATTTTCGCCATCATTACTTTAAACTCTTTCTCAGATAAATTGCCTATCTCCTCATCACTTTTCTTCTGGGATTTTATCTTGTGCCTTGGTTAGGAAGATATTCCTCTGCCACCTTAGTGTCTATCTTTCTATTTGTATTTTTAGGTGGGTTAGTTACATTTCTCAACCTTGGAGAAGTGGCCCTCTGTGGGAGACATCCTATGTGTCCCAGCAGTACACTCCTCTCTTGTCACTCAAGGGCTAGAGTCCAGCTGGTCCCAATGTAGAGTCTGGCCTGTGCTTGTGGATTCCTTCCACAGGCTTTGGGATCATTTTCTTATTTCCAGTATCTGTCCCCTGGTATATGAGGCTGGACTAGAGGCTTATGCAGGTTTCCTGGCAGAAGGAGTCAGTGTCTGCCCACTGATGGGTAAAGCTTGGTCCTAGACCTCTTGTGGTCCTAGGCCTAGTCTTGAGGCATCCGTGGCTCAGGAAGTCTGCTGATGGGTGGGGCTGTGTTCCCAACCAGTATATTTACTTGAGGCTTCCTAGCCCTTAAGCCTACAGGCTATTGGGTGGGGCTAGGTGTTGGTGCTAATGATCCAATCAAGATGTCAGCCTCTAGGAAAGGTCATGTAGATGAACACTCCCAGAATGCCCCCCAGCAGCTTATATGTCCCCTGGGTGAGGCGCAGCCATCCCCTACCTCCCCAGGAGACCCTCCAAAACCAGCAAGCAGGTCTGGCCCACGTTCCTTTGAAATCACTGCCTCTGCCCTTGGACCTGGCAAACCCAAGATTCTGTGTATACTTCCCAAAAGAATGAAGTCTCTGTTTCCCCCAGTCCCATGGGGCTCCTGGAGTTAAGCCCCACTGGCCTTCAAAACTAGATGTCCTGGGGTCTCCTTCTCATCCCAGTGCCAGAACCCTGGGCTGGGGAGCCTGATATGGGGCTCAGAAATCTCACTCCTGTGGGAGGGCCTCTGTGAATTAATTATTCTTTACTTTGTGGGTCGCCCACCCTGGGTGTATGGGGCCCGATAATATCACGAACACACCCCTCCTACCGTCCTGCTGTAGTTTCCTCTCTCTGTTTCCAGTTGAGGAAGATCTTTTTTGCTAGGTTCCAGTCTTTTATTGTTTCCAATGGTTGTTTAGCAGTCAGTTGTGGTTTTGCTTTTGTTACAAGGAGAGGCGAGCTCATGATCCTATGACTATACCATCTTGGCTGGAAATCATCCACAACTCACTCTTTTTAAAGAAAAAAGTAAAATAAAATGTAAACCTGTGCAAGTCTGGTTTTTAAACTGCATAGCATTTTTTTGTATAGTTAACATATTACCAAAAGTGTCTTTAGGTAGCCCTGTCCTGGTGGTATTTTCAATAGCTACTAACCTTGCCTGGTACATTATGGGGGTTGTAAATTGCCACAGAAATCTGAAGTAGATTCTTGTTGATGTACAGCAAAAATCAGTTATACATGGGGATGGCAGTTTTTTCATCTTCATTTGCCTCTCTGATGCATCTTATATGACTTAATTGTTATTCTCTTAAGTGAATGCCACTTTGTAATACCAAAAATAAAAAGTTGCGGTTGTTTTGATGACATTCTAAATCCTTCTAATATAATTTTCTTATTAGAAAAAAAAAATCACACCCTAAGCCTATATTTTACCTTAGATAATGTTACCTATTGTACAAAACAGTTATTTTAAAATTTATTTTTAAGAAATAATTTATTTTACATGTAGTTACTTAAACCCTTAGCAATTATTTTTTTCTTAAGTAGAAGCATGCCTTTCACAGTAAAATAGTTCATTATTTGTTCTTCAAGGAACTTTATTTTAATGAGGTTCTTCTGGAATTGGATGATGACAAAGTTTAGGTTTGTTGGGATTATTTTTCAGCAGCCAATCAGCTAGCCAAATCTATGGAAAAAAAGAAAGAAAAACCCTTAAGTTAATAAACATTTAAATATTTTCTACATTATATATCAATTTAAAACTTAAACAGTTTTCAAAATCACTTTAAGAATATTAAGAAAATAACCATTACAAATTGAAACACTAAGTATTACATTATGCAAGCTTGTCAAGTATACATTCAAATTGGAAAAGAAAGTAAAACTATGTCCATTTGCGGATGACATGATCCTATATACAGGAATACCTGATTTTATTGCTCTTTGAAGATTTTTTTTTTTTACAAATTGAATATTTGTGGCAACTCTGCATTGAGCAAGTTTATTAGCACCATTTTTCCAGCAGTATTTACTCACTTCATGTCTCCATGTCCTATTTGGTATTTCAAACTTCTTCATTATTATATTTTTATGGTGGTCTATGATCAGTGATCTTTGATGTTACCATTACCAAAAAATTACAACTTGCTGAAGGCTCAGATAATGGTTAGCATTTTTTAGCAATAAAGTATTTTAAAATTAAAGTATGTGTATTTTTTTGGACACAATGTAATTGCACACTTAATAAACTACAGTATAACATAAACATAGCTTATGGATATTGGGAACCAAAACATTCATGTGACTTGCTTTATTGCAGTATTTGCTTTATTGTGGTGATCTGAAACCTAACTCACAATATCTCCAAGGTATATCAGTATAGAAGAATCCATAAGAAAGCTACTAGAGCTAATAAATGCATATGGCAAAGTTGTAGGTTACAAGATCAATACACAATTAATGATTCAAAAATGAAATTAAGGAGCCACTTTCATTTATAATAGTCTTGAAAAAATATCTAGGAATAAATTTAACCAACCTGTGTACTGCACATAATAAAACACTACAGAAAGAAATTTAAAGACCTAAATAAATGGAAAGACATCCCATGTTCATGGATAGAAAGACTGAATATTGCTAAGATGTTAAGATGTCAATACTATTTATTCAAAGTGACCTGTAGATTCAACACAATCCCTATCAAATTTCCAACAGTATTTTTGTAGAAATGGAAAAGTTAATCCTCAAATTCATATGGCATTTCAAGGAGCTTCAGATAGACAAAACAATCATGAAAAAGAAAAAAAAAAGTTGGAGAATTTTCCAATTTTGTTCTTCCCAATGTCAAAATCTTCTATAAAGCTACAGTAATCAAAACAGTGTGGCATATGCAGAGACATACAGTCCAATGGGCCAAAAGTGAGAGCCCAGAAATAATCCTATACATATATGGCCAACTGACTTTTGACAATGACATCAAGTCCATTCAATGGAGGAAATACAGTCTCTTCAACAGATGGTAGTGGAAAACTGGAGTTCTACATGCAGAAGAATGAAGTTGGACCCTTATGTCACACCCTATGTAAAAATTAATTCAAAATGGATCAACAATCTAAATATAAGAGCTAAAACCATTAAAACTTTAGGAGAAAACATAGGAGTAAATCTTCATGGCCTTGAATTTGACAATGGATTCTTAGATATGACACCAAAAGCATTAGGCAACAAAAGAAAAAAAAGAAAAATTAATTTTATCAAAATTTCAAAATTTTCATACATCTTAAGGATATTAAGAAAGTGAAAGAACAACCTATAGAAAAGGTGCATATATTTGCAAATCATATGCCCGATAAGGGTTTAAAAACTACAACATATAAAGAATTCCTACAACTCAACAACATATACCAATTAAGAACATTCAAAAAAAATTTTTTTTTTGGCTGTGGGGAGGTAATTAGGCTTATTTACTTTTAGAGGAGGTACCGGGGATTGAACCCAGGACCTTGAGCATGCGAAGTGTGGGCTCTACTGCTTGAGTTACACTGTCCCCCAATAAATACCAATCAAAAATGGGCAAAGACGTCATTCAAAAATCCACAAATGACAAATGCTGGAGAGGCTGTGGAGAAAGGGGAACCCTCCTTCACTGCTGGTGGGAATGCAGTTTGGTGCAGCCACTATGGAAAACAGTGTGGAGATTCCTCAAAAGACTAGGAATAGACTTACCATATGACCCAGGAATCCCACTCCTGGGCTTGTATCCAGAAGGAACCCTACTTAAGGATGACACCTGCACCCCAATGTTCATAGCAGCACTATTTACAATAGCCAAAACATGGAAACAGCCTAAATGGCCATCAACAGGTGACTGGATAAAGAAGAGGTGGTATATTTATACAATGGAATACTACTCAGCCATAAAAACCGACAACATAATGCCATTTGCAGCAACATGGATGCTCCTGGAGAATGTCATTCTAAGTGAAGTAAGCCAGAAAGAAAGAAAAATGCCATATGAGATCGCTCATATGTGGAATCTAAAAAACAAAACCAAAAACAAAAAAAACAAACAAAAACAAAGCATAAATACAGGACAGAAATAGACTCATAGACATAGAATACAGACTTGTGGTTGCCAGGTGGGTGGAGGGTGGGAAGGGATAGACTGGGATTTCAAAATTGTAGAATAGATAAACAAGATAATACTGTATAGCACAGGGAAATATACACAAAATGTTATGATAACTCACAGAGAAAAAAATGTGACAATGAGTGTGTATATGTCCATGAATGACTGAAAAATTGTGCTGAACACTGGAATTTGACACAACATTGTAAAATGATTATAAATCAATAAAAAATGTTAAAAAAAAATGGGCAAAGAACTTAAATTTGAATAGGCATTTCTCCAAAGAAAATATACAAATGGTCAATAAGCACATGAAAAGGATTGTCATTAGGGAGATGCATACCAAAACCACAATGATAGGCCATTTCACATATACTAGGAGGGGTGGTTGGAAGGAAGCAAGCAAGGAAGGAAGGAAGGAAGGAAGAGAAAAAGAAAAAGTGTTAGCTGGGACATGGAGAAATTGAAACTCATACAGTGCTTTGTGGGTTCCTCAAAAAGCTAAATTTAGAATTAACATATGACCTAGAAAATCCACTCTTAGGTATATACCTCCAAAGAATTGAAAACAGGTACTCAAACACCAGTGTTCACTGCAACATTATGCACAATAGCCAGAAAGTAGAAAGAACCCAAGAATCCATCAACAGACAAATGGATAAATAAAATTTGATAATACACATATAATCCAATCTTATTCAATCAAAAAAGGAATGAAATTCTACACATGCTACTACCATGAGTGAACTTTGAAAAATTATGAAAAGTGACATAAACCAAACACAAAAGAACAAATATTATTATGATTCCAATATGAAATATCTAGAATAGGCAAATTCATGGAGACAAAAAGTAGACAAGAGGATGATACTAGGGGCTGGGTGAAGAAGGTAAGGGGACTTATTGCTTAATGGTTACAGTTGCAGTTTAGGGTGATGAAAAAGTTCTGGAAATAGGTAGTGATGATGGCTATACAACATTGTGATTATAATTGATGCCACCAAAATGCACACTTGAAAATGGTTAAAAATGGCAAAGTTTATCTTATTTATATTTACCACAAAATTTTTTTTAAAAACTGTTAAGTATATACAGAAGAGCTGAAAATAATATTAAAACAATTGTATATTGTGGTACTGCTATTAGAACTTACAGATCCATGTAACAGAATACATGCCCAGAAACCGAATTTAATAAGTAATAAGTGAGACTTCACAAATCAATGTACAAGGACAACAATTAAAAAAAAATCACTTTAGATCTTCATCTTGTGATATATACAAAAGTAAATTCCAGACACAAAGTTAAATATTAAAAAAAAAAAGTAGAAGAAAAACAAAAGTGAATATTCAGCAAAATTTTCAGTGAAATAGAACTTCCCAAACTTAGGTGGTAAGTAAAACTCACAATAAGAAAAAAAGTCAAAGTTTGACTTATTGAATATCATTTAAAAGGCAAAACTGAAAGTTAAACAAAAAGTAAAATATTTTTGCAGCAAATATGTTCAAAGGTTGATGTAACTAATATAAAAAGAATTCTTAACACCTATCCTTCTCAAACTATTCCAAAAAATTAAAGAGGAAAGAATGCTTCCAAACTCATTCTACCAATCCAGCATCACCCTAATACCAAAACCAGACAAAAACACTATCGATAAAGAAAATTACAGGGAAGTATCACTGATGAATCTAGACACAAAAATCTTCAATAAAATACTAGAAAACTGAATTGAACAATACATTAAAAGGGATGGTTCAATACCTGCAACTCAGTGTGACACAGCACATTAACAAACTGAAGAATAAAAATCATATGATCATCTCAATAGATGAAGAAAATCTTTTGTCGAAATTCAACAGCCATTCACAATAAAAATTCTCAACAAAGTGGATATAGAGGGAACATACTTCAACATAATAAAGGCCATATATGACAAGCCCACAGCTAACATCATACAAGAATGTCCACTTTTAGCTCAGCCAGAATTCCAAACATAGAAAGAAAATAAGATTCAATATTCTTTGCATAAGTAGGGAAGATTTTTTTTACAAATAAAAGCACATCATGTATTAAAAAAAATGCCACTTTTATTCAGTATAGTATTAAAATTCCTAGCCACAGCAGTCAAGAAAAAGAAGTAAAGGGAATTCAAAAGAATTAAAACTCTCACTGTTTGAAGATGACATGACACTATACAGAGAAAATCCTAAAACCACCACCATAAAACTATAAAGAACGGATAAAGGAATTCAATGAAGGTGCAAAATACAAACACAGGTGCAAATTTAATACAGAAATCTGTTGCGTTTCCATATACTAACAATGTACAAGCAAAAAGAGAAGTTAAGAAACCAATCCCACTTACAATTACATCAAAAAGAATAAAATACCTATAAATAAATCTAACTAAGGAGATTTAAAAGACTTGGGGTCAGGGGGACGGTATAGCATGGGGGAGGGTATAGCTCAGTGGTAGAGTGTATGCCTAGCATATATGAGGTCCTGGGTTCAATCTCCAGTACCTCCATTAAAAAAATTAAAATAAATAAATAAGTAAATAAACAAACAAACAAACCTAATTACCTACCCCCCAGAACAAAACAAAAATAAATAAAAGATCTGTACTCAGACAACTATAATACGTTGATGAATGAAATTGTAGACACAAATGGAAAGATAACTTTGTTCATGGAATAGAATAATTAACATTGTTAAAATGATCGTACTACCCAAGACAAATTAACAGAGTCAATGCAATCCCTATCAAAATACCCATGGCATTTTTCACAGAACTAGAACAAATCCCAAGATTTGTATGGAAACACAAAAGACCTTGATTAGCCAAAACAATCTTGAGAAAGAAGAAGAGAGCTGGAGGTATCACACTCCCTGATTTCAAAGTATACTACAAAACTACAGTAATCAAAACAGTATGGTACTGGCACAAAAACAGACACATAGATCAACGGAACAGGACAGAGAGTCTAGAAATAAATCCATGCACTTATGCTCAATTAATATACAACAGAGAGGCAAGAATATATAATGGAGAAAAAAACAGTCTCTTCACTAAGTGGTGCCGGGAAAATTGGACAGCTACAGGCAAAAGAATTAAATTAGAACATTCTCTAACATCATATACAAAAATAAACTTTAAATGGATTAAAGACCTAAATGTAAGACCGGATTACTCTAAAACTCCTAGAGGAAAACATAGGCAGAACACCCTTTGACATAAATCATGGCACTATTTTTTTTCAAACTAGCTCCTAGAGTAATGGAAATAAAAGCAAAAACAAATAAATGGGACCTAATTAAACTTGAGGAGAAAATACTTGCAAATGCTGCAACCAACAGGGACTAATTCATAAAATATACAAACAGCTCATACAGCTTAATATAAAAAAACAAGCAACCCAATAAAAAATGGACAGAAGACCTAAACTGACATTTCTTCAAAGAAGATATCTAGATGGCCAACAGGCACATGAGAAGATACTCAACATCACTAATTATTAGAGAAATGCAAATCAAAACTACAGTGACATATCACCTCACACCAGTCAGAATGTCCATCAGTTAAAAAATCTGCAAATAATAAATGCTGGAGAGGGTGTGGAGAAAAGAGAACCCTCCTACACTGTTGGTGGGAATATAAATTGGTACAGCCACTATGAAGGACAGTATGGAGGTTACTTAAAAAACCAAAAACAGACTTACCATATTACCCAGCAATCCCACTCCTGGACATATATCCAAAGGGAACTCTAATTTGAAAAGATATACGCACCTCAATGTTCATAGCAGTACTATTTACAATAGCCAAGACATGGAAGTAACCTAAATGTCCATCAATAGATGACTAGATAAAAAAGTTGTAGTAAATATACATATATATACATATATGTGTAGTAAATACACACACATATATATATATATACACACACACACATACATACATATACACATACAAACACACACATACATATACACATACATACATATATACATATACATATAATGGAATACTACTCAGCCATCAAAAAGAATAAAATAATGCCATTAGTGGCAACATGGGTAGACCTGGAGATCATCATTCTAAGTGAAGTAAGCTGGAAATAGAAATACCTTATGATATCACTTATATGTGGAATCTTAAAAAAAAAAGACAAAAATGAACTTATTTATAAAACAGAAACAAACTCACAGATGCAGAAAACAAACTTATGGTTACTGGGGGTAAAGGAGATGAGAAGGGATAAATTGGGAGTTTAAGATTTGCAGATACTAACTACTATATACAAAATAGATAAACAACAAGTTTCTTCTATATAGCACAGGGAACCATAGTCAATATCTTGTAGTAACCTATAACGAAAAAGAATATGAAAAGGAATATATGTATGTATGTGAATGACTGAAACATTATGGCGTATACCAGAACTTGGCACACTGTAAACTGACTACTTCAACTAAAAAAAAAGGAAAAATTTACAAAAATTAAAAAGCAGGGAAAAAAGATCACACACACACACACACACACACACACACACACACACGAATATTACTCAGCCGTAAAAAAGAGAACGAAATAATGACATGTGCAGCAACATAGATGGACCTAGAAATTATCATATTAAGTGAAGTAAGTCAGAGAAAGACAAACATCATATGATATCACTAATATGTGGAATCTTAAAAAAGATACAAATTTTATTCATAAACCAGAAAGAGACTCACAGACATAGAAAACCAACAACAGTTACCCAATGAGAAGGAGAAGGGGAGGATAAATTAGGAGTTTGGGATTAACAGATACACACTACTATATATAAAATAGATAAAAAACAAGGGCCTACTGTATAGCAGAGGGATATATTCAATTTCTTATAATAAGCTATAATGGAAAAGAATCTGAAAATAAGTGTGTATGTGTGTATAACTGAATTGCTTTGCTGTACACCTGAAACTAACATTGTAAATCAACTACACTACAATAAAAAAATTTTTAAATAAAATTTTAAAAATTAGCAAAGAAAAAACTAAAATAAAATGTGCAATTTTGTTTGTGATGCTATTTAACAATTTATAATATATATTAAGTAAATAAGGTAAAAAGTGTCAAACAGTATGTTTAGTAGCTAGCATTCTTATGTGTATGTGTTTTTAAGTACCCATAAATATATATGCTTATATATATATAGATTTTCTCTGAAAAGATATACTACAGGCTGGTAACAGTGATCGAGTCCAAGGAGTACAACTGAGTGACTAAAGAACGGGAATGGAACACAACATTGTAAACTGACTATAAGTCAATTAAAAAAAAAAAACTACTACACTAACAACAACAACAAAAAAAACAGGAATGGAAAGGAGAGTTACTTTTCGCTGTCTTTCCTTTTCTAACTTTAACATTTTTACCATATTAAAACATAACTTATTCAAAAAAGTTAAACAGTTAAAAAATAAAGTTCTTTAAGGGACAATTTTTTAAAATTTCATGTTATGAATTATAATTTGAGACTCTGACCTCTTTCCAAATGAAATAATCTCAATGTGTGAAAAGCTTTATACTCAAAGATGTTTATTACTACACTAGTGTACAGCATGGATGGACTGGAGGGCATTATGCTGAGTGAAACAAGTCAGACAGAGAAAGATAAATACTGTAAGATATCACTTACATGTGGAATCTAAAATAATACAACAAATTAGTGAATATGACAACAACAACAAAAAAAAACAGATACAGATGTAGAGGAGAAACTAGTGGTTGCCACCGGGGAGAGGGAAGGGGCAAGATGGCGGTGGAGGATTGAGAGGTACAAACTATCAGGTATAAAAATAAGCTACAAGGATGTATTGTACAACATGGGGAATATAGCCAATATATTGTAATAATTATAAATGGAGTATAACCTTTAAAAATTATGAGTCACTATATTGTATACCTGTAACATGTAATATTGACTATACATCAACTATTTTTCAACTTAAAAATATGATATTGTAAAATATATATATAAATAAAGTTTAAAGTTTTAGAAAAGGTGTTTATTAGTACAGTATTTATAATAGCAAACAACTCAAACAGCAAAAGAATGGTAAAGGTAATAAAAGAAATATCATGTGACTATTAAAATAATCTCTATAAAACATGTATTTAAATACAGCAATATTTATGGGATATGTGTTTATATACAGTCATATAAAAAAATTAAACCTGAGCACAGAAGAAAACAGGACTGGATTAGTTTCATTAGGCTAAAAAACCCCCCCAAAACATCAATAGCAGCAATTAATGTTTGAGCACTTATGTGCCAGGCACTTTGACTAAGAATTTTACATGCATTTACATGTTTAATCCCAACAATATCCTTACTAAGTAGGTAGGTACTAATACATCTATATTTTACTGATGAGAATAAACAGACTCAGAGAGAGGTTAGGTGTCTGGAGTCAGAGGTGAATCCAGGCAAGATGACTTGAGAGACCATGTTTAGGAAATGGAACCAGGGTATTTCTTTTCTTCACATTTTCCAGTTGCTTCAGCTTTTTTACTAAATAAAAATGTATTATTTTCACTATGAAAAAGAGTTATTAAAGAAACAATTGGAGGTGGAAGGGTATATAGCTCAGTGGTAGAATGCATGCTTAAGATGCACAAAGTCCTGGGTACAGTCCTCAGTACCTTCATTAAAAAAATACAAAAACAAAAACAAAAAAACAAACAAACAAAAGAAACAATCCACCAACATTTTTCTTTTTGTTCAAAGTGATAATGCTAGTAGGAAAGATTTTATCTTTTGTCTTCCAGAGTATTTTGAGAATGGTTACAAAGGCTAAAGATACAATTTTGGTAGGGCTGAAATTAAAATAACCTTCCCTGATTATTTCTGAGATTCTTCAAATGGGTGGGAATATCTGGAAAGATGGACCCAGACTGACATTTGGCCTAGGATTATTATCCCTCATACTCAATCATTCTTCCACCTGACTGAGCAATGTTGAAGCATCTAGGGATGTGAATAAATTTAAGTTTTCTACTGAAAAAATTTAGACATCATGAGAAACAAAAATATTGAACAAAATTCAATATATATCTAATTTTATTATTTTATCATTTGATTATATAAATTATACACAAAAACAATGCTCAGCAATTGAAGGATGTAATAATTGAAAATGTCCTTAGAAAAATGCTTTTTAAGAGTTAAAACACAGCAAGAAAATAAGTATAGTTAACCCTTGAGCAACACAGGTTTGAACTGTGGGGGTCCATTTTCACATGGATTTTATTCAGTAGTAAATACTACAGTACCATACAACTCACAATTGGTTGAACCAGATGCAGAATCACAGATATGGAGGAACTAAGGATATAAGGGCCTATGATTTTTGACTGTACAGAAGGTTGGTGTTCCTAACCCCCATGCTTACTCAAGGGTCAAGTATAATCAAACGTTACATAAGAAAGTATCTAAAATATATAAAAAATAGTTTTTAAAAACAACTCTTAATACTTGTACTGTTTCAAAAAATACAGTATTTTACCTGTGAAAACTATCAACATTCTTTAGTACAAATAAAAATATTTCTTACAAAAGGATCTGCTGGTTTTTGCTTACAAAGCTCTGTGAGTCCTTTAAGAAGAGTTGGTGTTACATACAAATTTAAATAGTCCTTAGCAGCTTGTCCAACTGGAATGGGCTCAACAATCACTGCAAATACAAATGTATTCCCATTAAAGCTAACATAATGATGAAATATTACACAGTCACTATAAAGGCCACATTCAAAGAACTTTTAATGGCATGAGAAATACTTAGTTATTTTTTAAAAAAGAAAACAGAACTAGATACATAGCATAATAGTTTGTTCAAAAACATACAAGCACACATATACAGAGAAATAATAAGACTTGTAAGACTGGCAAGAAACATATCAAAATGCTAATAGTGATCAGTATAAGATTCTGATTATGTTTTCAACAATATCCATTTCTGCATTTCCATTTCTGTGTTTTTTACAGTAAACAGTATAATGGACAATGTTATGCAAAAGAAAAATATAAAGAACATGTATAATCTGGATTAAAATAATACAGCAATTAATTCCATACAGCCTATTTCTATCTGTACAGTATGTATTAATATTCCTGCTCTTATTTTGCAGGCTTTTAAACAAATTATGTAAGATTTAGGGAAATTTTAGTCTTTTCAGCCTTGTCTGAACACTACATAGGTGAACCAGACTTGCAGTACAACAAAGAATATTTCTACTAGAAAGAAATGTGTAAGTTTTCATTGGTCTTTTGAGATTAATCCCCATCAATGTGCTACTTATGATAAAGATGAGAAAGTGAAGCTAGCAGTCTCATGTGCTCAGAACTAAATCCTTATTGGCCCAAGGGAAAGGAGACTGGGAGGATAGATTTCTGTATGACTACATATGTATGTGTCTAGGCTCAGTCTCAGTGACACAAGGAGTAACAATGGGAGTCATTTGCCATAATGCGAGGAAAAGCTGGAGGAAGTCCCATAGATCTTGGGTAACAGGTTTCTTTCCTTTTAGTCTGGTTGTAGCACCCTTCATTACACTGATCACTGATCACTGTATAATTTTGCTTTATTTTGATTATATAAATACTTCTGTCATCTGTCTCTTCTACTTTGTAAATTCCATGTTAAGACCATTTTTTTGAAAGTTCACTGTTCCCAGGTCCTTTGTAGTATTTAAAAAACGAAAATCTATGTCACTCTCATCTTTAAAATGCTTAATTGGTTCCTCATTGCACTTACAAGCAAGACAGAACTCCATAAAAAGGGCCAAAGGTCATACCATGTGACCTCGATATACCTCTCCAACATCATCTTAGTGTGTCTTCTCCTAGATCTTTCAGTTTATAGAATATGCTACATTCTTTCCTACTCATGACTTTAGCACTTGCTATTCCTTCTGCTAAAATGCTCTTTTCTTTCTCTGGTTAACCACTACTTATACCTTGGATCTCAGCTAAAATGTCAGTTCCTCAGTCAGGGGCTGTCTTACAGTGTCTCATGATACCCTCTAATTGGCTCTTATAGCACTTACCACACAATAACTATGCAACTGTTTTATGCAATTATTTAGATAACTATTGTTTAATGGATATCTTTCAAACACTAGACTATAAACTCCATGACAGCAGAAACATGATTTACTTTTTATAATTTTATTTTTTAAGTTTTATTAAGGTCTAATTCACTTATAAAATTATCCCACTGTAGCACACAACTGACTTTTAACAAATTTATAATTATGTGATCATCACCATGATCCAGTTTCAGAAAACTTCCATCACCCTCAAAATGTTTCCTTGTACTCATTTGCAATTCCCCACTACTGCTCCTACTCTATCTAGCTCTTGGCAACCACTGAACTGTTTCTAAAAATTTGTCTTTCCTAGACATTTCAGATAAATGGATCATATAATATGTGGTCTTCTGTGCCTGGATTATTCTACCTAGAATAATGTTTTGAGGTCCATGCATGTTATAGCATGTTTGTTCCTTTTAATTGCTGAGTAGTATTCCACTGTATGGCTATATGGCTATACTAAATTTTGTTTAGCCACTGATGAATAGATGGTTTGTTGTTTCCAGTTTGGGGCTATATTAAATAATGTTGTTATGAATATTCACATGTGTCTTTAAGTAGATTTGTGTTTTCATTTCTCTTGAGTGGGTAGATTCTGCTAGTAGTGGAACTGCTAGCAGAGTTATACATTACATGTATGTTTTAACATTTTAAGAGATAACCAAACTGTTTTTCAAAGTGGCTGTCACATTTTACAATAACATATGAGGATTCTAGTATCTCTTATCTTTGCCACTCATCATAATCATTCCAGTGGGTAAGCAGTGGTATCTCATTGTGGTTTCAATTTGCATTTCCCCATTGATTAATTATGCTGAGCACTTTTTCATGTGATTATTAGCCATTCATCTTTTGTGAATTCAAATCTTCTGCTCAGTTTATAATCTGGCTGTCTTATTACTGAGTTATGAAAGTTCTTTATATATTCTGGATACAAGTCCTTTATCTGATATATGATTTGCAAATATTTTCTCCCAGTCTGTGGTTTATCTTTTCATACTGTTAATGATGATTTTTGAAGAAGAAAAGCTTTGAATTTTTTTTGAAAAGCTTTCAATTTTGATGTAGCCCAATTTTTAATATTTTCTTTTAAGATCATGCTTTTGCTGTCATATGTAAGAACTCTTTGTCCAACTCAAGGTCATGAAGATTTTCTCCTGTGTTTTCTTCTAGATATTTTTAGCTCTTATGTTTAGGTCTATGATCCATGTTGAATTAAATTTTGTGTGCAGTGTGAAACAAAGCTTTAAGTTGCTTTTTTGTTAGTTTGTTTTTGCATGTGGATATACAGTTGTCCTCCACACCACTTCTTGAAGAGACCATGCTTTCCCCATCAAATTGTCTAGGTACTTCTGTCAAAAATCAATTAGCCATAATGTAGGGATTTATTTCCAGAGCCTCAGTTATGCTTCACTGATCTTTACGTCTATCCTTATGTCAGTACCATTCTGTCTTAAATATCATGGTTTCATAACAGGTTTTGAAATCAAATTAGTGGAAGTTCTCCAACTTTGTTCTTCATTTCAATACTGTTTTGGCTCTTCTAGATCCTTTACAATTCCATATAAATTTTAGAATCAGCTTGATAATTTCTACATAAAAGCATGCATGTACTTTGATAGGGATTACATTAAATTTATTGATCAATTTGGAGAGAATTGCCATCTTGAAAATAATGATTCTTCTGATCCCAGGAACATGGGATGTCTATTTACTTAAATATTCTATAATTTCTCTCAGCAATGTTTTATGCTTTTCAGTACATAAGAATTGTACCTCTTTTCTTATATTTATTCCTAAGTATTTTATTATTTTTGATGCTACTGTGAATAAAACTGTTTCCTTAACTTCATTTTTGGATTGTTTGTTTCTACCTTGTCTATTTTGGCTGACCATTTATTATTTTTCTCTAGCAATTAGGGCTGGATAAATAAATGAGAAAATATAAAGTGTTTTCATGTTTCTTACAGATAAATTTTCACTGCAATTTTTACAGGTTTTTCATAACATAATTTATACACTGAATTGTATATTTATTTTTATAGACTTTTAAAATATGATCACCTTGAGAGAACAGGGGCATCTTCTTGTTTATCTTTGTATTTCTGGCACAAACTAGGTAATTCAATAAATTTGTTGAATGCGTAGAATATAGCAAAGCTTTAAATTAGCCATCCCAATTAAAAGGGAAAGGGAAGAGCACTAGTTTTTTTAAGGATTAGGAACATGTCTTTAAATATCTTTATAACTTGCTTTTGTGACCCATCATATACAGTTTTGCACATAGTTTCTGACTGACTGCCAAGCAAGAGGGAGCTCACATCACAAGCTGAGAACTTACTCCAAAGAACTTCACATTCCAACAGCAAAAGAACTGCAATGTGGTAGGTAATTAATCATTTATATTTATCCTACAGCTGCTGCTTATCAAATATCTAACTATATCTAGAGGATTAATTGATAGGTAAGATCATAGGCAATCTAAAATAACAGTTTAGGGATAGAACTTTATGAGTAAGAAGAGCTTCCAAATATATGTTCTATGTAAGATAAATGAGTTTTTAATTCTATTTTAGTTAAAAGCTAAGGAGGAAAAATCTAATTCACTAGTAGTACTTAATCTAAAGATCTACCACATTAAAAAGACATCTCATGTTTGAGATTTGCCTTAAAATAATATGAAAGCAGGAGAAGTAGGAGTAAGGGTTATAGACGAAATAAGAGAGTAACCAAAATTGTTGAAGGTAGGTGATGAGTTATTAGGGGTTTACTTCTCTATTCTGTCTACTTGTGTGTAGATTTTTCACAATAAACTGCTCCAAAGAAAAAGATATCTTAATGGAATGGATATGACAGAAATTAGATCAGTAAGAATAAAATATGTAGTAAGCAAATCCTTTTGTATACAAATATCTATAAAACAGTTTTTGTCTGTTTGTTCAAAAATCTCCAAGACAATTTTCAGTTTTCTGTGAATAAATCTTCAGCAAAGAATACTGAGGAACAGATCTAAATTATTTAAGAGAAAAATAACATGCTAAAAAAAATTCAAAATGGTCCAGTGCTTTGAATTTTTTTCTTTATAATGAAAATCACCAATTTTTTTCTGCTCTAAAAATATTACTGAAAACAAACTAAAAACTTCAAGCTGTTCCTCATTATGCACACTTCTAAAAGGTTTAAAACTTCCATAACAGGATGGTAACAAAAAAAGGGCCTAAGAACTATTAATTTCATAACTGCATGAGTACTTGTTAGACAAATGGTAAACTGTTAAGAGAAAATGGCAAAGCAATCATAATTTCCAAAGAAGATTCTTTTTTCATGTGTAACAAAATCTGACTGATGCATTTAGGGATAACTAAAAGGAATTACAACACAGAAAAAGAAAAACCCTAGATATGTCTAGTCCAAGAGAAAAGAAAGAAAAAAGTAAACTCTTCTCAAAAGATTCCCTAAAGGGCACAATTTAGTTCTGAGAAAAATGTTGAGCTTTCTATTCTTGGTTTCAAGCTGTTAAGTAACTACAACTTGAAAACATGACAATATACTGGAGAAAAACCCTTTTATCTTCATTCCCAGCTACATCTCCAAAATAAAATTAAAAAAAAAAAACAATAAGGAGATGCAACTGACTAATTACTCATCTGTAACTCACCTGCAGGAAACATGAATCGAATTTCTCTTTCTGCTGCAGCAAAATCATTACTCCCATGAAGTGCATTCCTTAGTTCATCTGTGCCATAAATTGCCCTTAGACTAAAGACAAATTAGAGATGATGAGCATCCTACTGACATTCTTTCCTTACTATTTACACATGCATTCTACTTAGGAATTTTACAGAAGCACTGCCACTTCTTGTATTTTTTACTCTCACAGGTTTTAATCTACTTTGAAATTAAGCATAACTCTAGATGAGGGTCAAATATACTTAAATCTGCAGGAAGAATACACTGTGGATGAAAAAGAGGTGTTGTTTTGTGAGAAGTTAAAAAGCAATGCATTTTCAAAAGTGCAAGAACTTAATGACTTCTGGTTTCCCAACATTAATGATAATGGTGAAAATCTGAATTTCTGGTCCTATTTACCAATATTCTGTAAAATACCATACCAATTTTTCCATGACAAATCCCACATCAGTGGCAGGTTAATTTAAGGATGAGAGAAAAATAAGACTCACCAACCATAAGTCAAAATTTTCTGAGAACTTTTGAGGTATTTGATATTAAAATAGACATTAAAGTAGTTAAAATATAAAGTGGATCTCCTCCACCAGCCCCCTCCAAGCTCCCCCAAAATCAGATAATTTAGGAAAACTTTCAAATGAAAGGAAATTTCTATTACAATGAGATCCTCCTCCTCCCCCCACCCCACCATTTTCATAGTTGTATTCCATTTTTTCCCATAGGAAAGTTACCTGTCTGGATGTGTCTCCTTAGCTACTAAGCTATTACTTGGTCCCAAAAGTTCTTTCCAATAAGAGATGGCTTTATGTCTAGCTAATATCATGGCAACAAGTGGTCCAGAACTCATGTAAGCTGTTAAATTGGGGAAAAACATTTTCCCATACTGTTCCACATAAAAGTTACTACAGTGCTCAGGGCTGAGATGAAGTTTTCTTCTCTATAAGAGAAAGTCAACAAAGACATTTAAAATGACAGTTCAAGAATACCTCATTAAGTTATTAATAATTTGAAATCAGCACCGATTTGATTACAAATTTGAGATTTATTTTTGTCTTAGGAGCAAAGGGCAAGACAAGATTAAATTAATGTAGGCTGTAAATAAGAGTTATTTAACCTACTTAAGTAAAATTATGCTGGTTTCGCAGCCTCCTTCAACAAATGGTTTGTTAATGGCAAATTAAGTATATCCCCTTATTAAAGTAAAAACACTCTAGTTATCAATATTTTGTTAATATATACTTGTATACACTATGGTAATAAAGTTGGACTTTAGAATATTCCAAATTCATCTTTCCCTGTCTATTTGTGATATTTTCCTATTCATTGTGAAATTTTCCTGCATTATTTTAGAGAGCTGCTCTCATGGAACTTAGAAATAGTATGTAGTATAATGATGCAGTAAACAAGTTTTTCACTTGGACATGAAAGTTGTATATTCTTTTATTCTGGTTCTGCCATAAATATGTTGATTCACTATGATCTTAAGAATAATTAGTTGGCATTAAGTTTCTTAATTTGAAAGAATATGAAATGTTTGGGACAAATTAATGTTATTTTCTTCACAAAAGACTATATAAATGAATCATTAAATTAAAAATATCATAGTCAGTCATTCTTCCAATCAGAAAGCATCATGCTTTCCCTAAAAGCAACTATTTGAGTGCATTTAAAAAATCATTCCATTATTATTGTTTTTTAATTCCACTAAAAGTAGATCATGAGGGCAAGGGCTCAAAATATAATAGAGGGATTCAAAGTTGACATCAAGGAAGACTTCTGGCTGGAGTAAGGATGATGAGACATGGAGATAAGTTTCTAGGTGTAAGATAAAAGTCTCCAAGATTAAGGGAGCTATCCATCTTTCTAAAGAGGGTTAGATTTTACTGAGAGTACAATGCAAATTATACCAAGTGATCTACCTCTTAAAGCCCCTCCCAAAACTATCATGTGTCCACAGATTTCAGAAATGATCAAATTGCTTGCTTTGCAGCGAGGGATCTAAATTGCCCAGAGCAAGAAACTTGGAAAGATGCTTACCTAAGTGGGTCAGTACCGTTATGAACAGGCTCTGCTGGACAAACATAAAATTCTCACCAATCAAGAACCAGTTACTATCAAAAAAGGTGCCGACATCTGTTCTCACATTAAAATTCATATAGTCAAGAAATAGAAGAAATTTGAAAAGTTATAGTAGAATATGATTTAGTATAACCCTTGATTTTATTATTTAAAATTTAGGCATGCCAGTATTTGTGATTCTAATGCATATTGGTTTGAGGTTTTTTGTTGCTAGGTTAAAAAATAAAAATCTCATCTGTTGCATTGTAAGCCCTCATCTGCCACATACCCCTTAACAAGCAGGGGTAGTTATCTTCTGCAGGTATGCTAGCTAATGTAGCATAATTTTGAAAAAAAAAAGGGCTCATCTTAAACTAAAGTTGATACTGAATTAATGATTGCATTAATTGCTTTAAAATTAGCTCAGATAAATATTTTGGAATTTAGATTAATATTTTCACAAAGAGGAGGAGTGATATTAAATAATATCAGCAAAGGAACCAAACCATTTGTTTGTAACACGGGAAAGACTGCCACCTACTGAAAGAATATATCATTTTTCAGACGGTTTTCTCCTAAATGGAACAAGAAAGCCTCAAGGTTAGTGAACTCCCAACTACAATAGAGCCTATTTTAAAAGCATACAATACAAAGGACAGATACGATTCACTTATATGAGATATATGGAATAGTCAAAGTTACGGAGACAGAAAGTAGAATAGTGGTTACCAAGAGCTGGAGAGAAGGAAAAACAGGGAGTTAGTGCTTAATGGGTACAGAGTTTCAGTTTGAGATAATGAAAAAGTTCTAGAGATGGATAGTGGTGATGGCTGCACTACAGTATGAACGTACTTAATGCTGCTGAACTACACACTTAAAAATGGTTAAAATGGTAAATTTTATGTTGTGTATATTTTATCACAATTAAACCAAGGCATTTTTTGGTTTGGAATTTGTTGCTAACTAGGGAAAGTACTAATATTAGCACTCAGTATAAGTATTTAATATATTTAATAATATTTAATATATTTATTAATATTTAATACATTTAATAATACTTAATATATTTAATTATATTTAATAATTTAATTATATTTAACTTATAATCATTAGCTGCCTGATTATTAACTTTCACTAATCCTTTTAAAAATATGAACTTTTTTAAAAAATGGGATAACTATCTTATTTGTTTACTTCTTTAATTGTTTGGTACTATACTTACAGGGTTAAAAAGTTCAAAGCAATATAAAAAGGTATACACTGAAAAATCTCTTTTTCATTTCCGTCCTAACCTACGATTTTTCCTTGCCTTCAATATGTAATTATTTTTTAATGTTTATCTCCAGTGCTTCATTTTGCAAATACTGGCAAACATGAATATGTATTATTTTTCTCTATCACAAAAAGTTGCCACACATCGTTCTGCATCTTGCTTTTTTCCGTAACAGCACACAGAGAGGTTACCCACTGTTCTTTTTATAATTAGTTGCATAGTATTCAATTTGGTGGATTCACCAGTGTTACTTTAACCAGTCTTCTAATGCTGGGTTGTTTTCAATCTTTTGCTTGTAAATAAACAATACTGCAAAAAATAACCTGTATATATGTCACTTCATATTAATACATGGGTTATAGTAGGGATTCCCAAAGCAGTATGGCTGGGTCAAATGGTAAAAGCATCTGTAATATTGATATCTGCCAGATTCCCATCCATAAGGGTTGTGATTTACTTTTATATTCTTACCAGATGGTACCTTAGTGCCATTTAAAAATTTTTTTTCCTGCTTAGAGATGGAGAATCTTTTCCTATGTTTAAGAAGCATTTGTTTTTCTTCTTCTGTGACCATCCACATGTACTGCCCATTTTCAACTGAATTTTTATCCTTTTCTAGGAGCTTTCTATATATTCGGGAGATTAGACTTTGTGATATGAATTGCAAACCTTTTTTCCAAGTGTGTCATTTGTGTTTTGACTTTGCTTATTAGGCCATGCAGAAGTTTTTTATGTTTATAATTTTATCAATCTTTTCTTTTATGGTACCTAGTCTTTAAGTCACAGTAAAAAGGCTATCCCATTCCAAGAATAAAAAGAAATTCAGCCTTCTTTTCTTCTAGAATCTGTATGGTTTAGTTTTTTAATATTTAAATCTCAGATCCATTTGGAATTTATCCCGGTATATACAGTATAATACTTGAATCCAACCTTTATAAAAAATGGCTACACACTTTTCCTAACATTTATTAAAAAGTTCATATTTACCTGAGCCTTTTAATTATATTAAATATTTCCTTAAACTTTTTTGCATTACTATTCCCTTACACTTTCTAGTACCATCTCTACCCTCAGTCTCTACCTATCCTTCCTAAGTTTATCTGAAATCCCATGTCTTTCCTGAAGATTGAAACTTTCTTTTTTTATTTTTTAAGATAGTGACTAAATAGGCGATGACACTGTATAAATATAAGGGAACAAAAAACTGTAATTTCAAATAAAGATGGTACTAAGAAATAAGATTAAAAATACTCTATTCTATTTTATAATCTTTAATAATACTCTTTTTACATTCATTTTCAAAACTACTAACTGCAGAACAAGTATAAGGCTTAAAACATCAAACGTTCATAAGCAGCTGGAAAAAAATTACCAGCAGTCTAAAAATCCATTAATAGAAGACAAGGTAAATAAATTGTGGTTCACCTGCAAAGGGGAGTATTACACAGAAATTAAGAAGAATGAGATAGATTCAGATGTAGTGATTTGGAATGTTACTGGAGAGACTTTGTAAAGGGGATTAAGGGAGGAGGATTATCCTACTTTATGCGGGGTGGGGGGAATGTTTGTAAATGCATAAAAAAATCCTGGAACAACAGAAAGTGTTAAGTGGCTGCCTCTGTCTGGAGACTAGGACTTGAACTGGGAGAGGAGAGATGGAAGAAAAAGAAATTTCATTTCTCATGTTATATCCTTTTGAAGTGTAAAAAAATCTTTTAAAAATCATCACATATAACTTTAATACTTAGAATACACCTAAATTTAATGCTAAATACTAAGGCTCTAAATGGGCTAACACATTTACATAAGTATTTTAAAAAGGTAAAGCAAAAAGCAATCTAAAATAACAGTTTAGGGATATAACCCTATGAGTAAGAAGAGATTCCAAATATATATTCTACTTAAGATAAAGTAAGTTTTAATTCCTATTTTAGGCGGAGGAAAAGCCTTAATTCATTAGAGAGAAAAAAACATAATCATCCTTCCCAGAAGTTACCTGAACAATGGTGAATCCAGATCTGAGAATAATGTCTTGTATCTCCTCCTCTTTGTCAGCAATATCTGGTTTGATAATGGCCAGAGTTTTTTCTACATAGATCTGAGGTGGGAGCATTGATAGCTCCATTCTGGCTTTTCAGAGGACAATTTAAGATTCTTGACAGGTATCAACTGTAATGACATGCATCCCCCACCCCAAATTGAATGTAATTGTGACTAAACAGCATTATCAGGAGCTTGACTTTATTAATATATAAAGTTGAAAACTGTCATATCTTTTCCTACAAGTAGTGTCTCAATTTTAGCACGATTTCTACTCTGCGTCTAAGTTGTGCGGGTGTTTTCCTAAACGTTTTCATTAAGGTGGAGAGGCCAAGGGAAATTCAAAAGCCCACGACCCTGTGGGCACAGGAGAGCAGGCTGGCAACTCTGCATCACTCAAGCGGCAGCAGGTGAGGGGCCCGCCCCTCCAGGGACAACTACGCATAAGGTCAGGCCCGACTGGAAAGCAGAATCCCTAGGTCCCCTGAGCCTCTGCAGGCTGCACCTCGTATTGCTTCAGAGCCCGACCCTCATCTGAGCACTTACCTTAGCCCTGGCTCCTCCTGTGTCACCACAGCTTGTTGCTAGGAGACCTGAAACTCAACTTAGGAACGGTGGCTGCAGAGGGCCAATCCTACCAGAGCGCTTCACAGCCTGCAGCCAGTTTTTCTGTTTTTTGGGTTTTTTTTTTAAGACCAAGAAAGGGAACCAGCCACAGACATTTTTATTCCCCTTGCGTATATTAAAGCAGTAGACGTTTTCTAACATCTTACTCATAATTTATCTTATTTCATCCTCTTAGCCATTCTAAGGACACTTCAATTGTCTCTACTTTATAAACGATGAGACAAATCATAGATACTCTCCCCTTATTCTATCCCAGCCCCTTCCCGACAGTGTATGTAAGAAAACCCATGTCAAATACTTTCCTTATTTCACCAGATAATGCCATCCCCTCTATTCCTAGCTTCTGTAATTAAAAAGCAATATTTTGACTTGTGAAATAACATTTATTTAAAGAGCAGTAACAAGAGGTTTAATCTATTTACCTCTAAATTAAGCCTATGGAACAAAGATGTGAGCAACATTCACAGCATACCCCCAGATCTCAGCTTTTCCTGTTTTCTTTAAATTATGTCTACAGGCACCTTTGACTCTTTGGTTGTTAGTTAAGGCATTATTCTTACTAGAAAAGACAACAGAGAAGTGGTAAACAAGTACTGGGATCTTCTCTAGGGTCAGAGTCTCGATGAGAGGTCCAAATTCCAGAAAAGTTCAGAGTAGCAGCTCCAAGTTAACAAAACAGGTTTTCTATCATCCACGGGGTTGGCTGGTTCTCATTCCAAACTAGTTAAGTCTCTTCTTTTGTCTAACCAAATACTCAGCACCTACAGGGTCAAAGCAGACAGCAAGCTATGAATCTTTATGGAAGTTTGAATGCAATTTTATTTTTCTCCACACAGATTTAACTATGCTTTTTTCTTTAAAGTAACACGTTCAGAAAAGAAACCTTCAAATGTCTCCTTCTAGCTATCATGCCTTATCTCCTATAGATGGGACAATGTGAACACACATTAATACCAACAGCTATAGCAACTAAAAAATGGACAGTAACTCCAGCCTCGGTTTACATATTTAGCCCTCTGACTTGAGGCTCTGGAAGCAGGTGTTCCCATTACTTATCTATCCCAGTTCTCTTAAGAGCTCTTCACTGTGGCTTGCCTTCGTAGGCTATTTTATATCGCTATCTATTAAAGCTGGTCACAGGGAGCTTCAGGTTTTCCAAACCAGCCAGTACAATGTCAGTCCCTCAGGACTTTGAATCGTCTTCTACACATAAACTCTGGGAACACAAGATCCCTTCAGAATCACCCTTATTCTTACAGACTTTCTAAAATCAGATTCCAGAGACCACACTCGTTTTTCTTGCAGCTCTCTACCTACAGTACCTGAATCTGCTCCAAGACTTCTCGCTGCATCTCCACAGCCATATGGTACACATGATGATCAGAGTCATTGTACATCACAGCATTTTGGAACATCAGCATTAGGTCACGCTGGAACTGAGCCATGGTGCGAATCCGTCCCTTAGACAGATTCCTTTTCAGGCTAGTTAAGTCCATGGGTCTACAGGTGGCCAAGAGAAATCAGATGAAATCAAACATTCATGTGGAACATGTGGTGACTTAACATGATCTCTTGGAGAACTAACCAGCTCTTAATGAAAACAATGCTAAAGATAACAATCCCCATCAAATAATAAAAAAGCAACAAACAGCAGCTAATGCAGTACTGCTTACAATATGCCAAGTGCTATGCTAGATACTTTCTATATTAACTCACTTGACCCTCTCAATAAACCTATGTGGTAGGTACCATTATCACAATCGGTAATGAGGAAACTGAGATCTAAAGGAGTTAGGTACTTGCCCAAAGTCACACAGCTTGGATTCCAATTCAGAGGCAGCCTGACTCCAGAGCCCACAGGTCTAGTCACTACACTTTACAATTGGAGGTATCAAAGTTGTAGAGTTCCAATGATCAGTTTATCACATGGTAGTTACAGACTGATTGTTTACAATGTGTAGTCATATACCAGGTACCAACTTCTTTTACTGTATAATCAAAAGCTCAAGAGTTTTTTCGTCTTTCATGGAGATGAAAAGAGTGAGAATCAAGTGAATAGTAAGATAAATAATTATATTATGAGACACAGAGAGTGGGTATATAAGAGAAGGCATAGCAGTGCAGAAAGAGAACTGAACTGGAAGAAGCTAGGGTATAGTTCTAGCTCTGCTATTCACTGTTAATCGCAAACAAGTCATGACCACCTCTGAGTCTTAGTTTCTTCATCTACAGAATTAAGAAATCTGTCTCCAAAGGTCCTTTTCTGATCTTTTATGCACTATTAACATATTCATTTATAACAGTATTTTAGGTTCTGAACTATGCTGTAAAAATCCAAAATACTGCCATCAACCAATGTTTGTAAAATCCATTTGGATTACCATCTTCACCTTAGCATACCTATAACTGCCTGAGTGAATACAGTGTTCCTTTTAAAGTTTTGTTCCAAAATAACAGTGTCAAAAACTACTAAAGACTAATGTAAGATTATAATAAATGGATCATACTACTTAAAAGTCAATACTGAAAAAAGAAGAAAAAGCCTCTTTATCCTTTTGTTCTTTGTATTCTCAAATGAGGACTGAGCTTATCCTAACTTTACAATCTTGTTCAGCCATAAAATACATCTTAAGCTTAAGTAATATAAATGAAATAAAGAAATAATCTAGTAGGTGGGAAATAAAAGTATGAAAAGACAGATATAAAAGCAACCAACCTTTCTTGACCCCTTTTCCACTGACCTTTTCACCACATCCTTGTATCCAGGGGCCTGCCTTTCTGACACAGGCTTCAGAAATGGACTACTGAACCTGTTCAGGGACAAACCCAGAGAGGATGAAGAAACCCTGGAGAGTCACTCTAAATGAGAAGACTTGCTGTGAATTCCAAAAGTGGCTTGGAGTCCCACCTGTGACTGGCAATCATCTTCCATACTGGCAGGAGAGTCTTCTTAAATAGCAAATGATCCTGAACAGGGTCACTATGGCTTAGATCAGACCTATAGGATAAAACAAGACAGAAAAGAAACAGTAACTTCATAAATGGTATTCGACCCACTCCTCCCAGGTAGGTAATGAGGTTTCCTCAACCCACAATGCTCCTAGTTAACATCTGGAGGATAACACCATAGGAATGAAAACATACTTAATGCTTCCATAAGAAACCCCAGACTCTATAAATATTCTCTTCACCATTACCCAACGAAGTGGTTACATTCTTATAAAGTATTCTACAAACCGAGATTGCCTGTGCCTTTTGGAATCTTCCTGATTTATTCTCCAGCATCTATGACTCTAAAGAACTGGTCTATGAAAGTAGTCTTTCACTGATGTTTCCCAAGTGCCTGGCACATAGTAGGTGCTCAAATAAGTATCTGATAAATGAATCTGGTCCTGTTTTTATGTAGAAATATGCCACATTAAGAAGTATCTCTCAAAGAATATGAAAACAAATATATGTATGTTCATGTATGACTGAAGCATTGTGCTGTACATCAAAAATTGACACACTGTAAATTGACTATATTTCAATAAAACGTATATACACACACACACACATACACATACAGTAAGTACCTCTCCTCTATTTCCAGAGAAAAAATACTTGGTTTCACATCCCAAGGAATTCTTTCATTTCATCTGAATACTATACAATTTGAATATTTTCCTTTTCATTCTCCTTAATAATCTTTAAAATACCTAAGAAAAATTCATTTCTCCTCATGGCCCTTCCTTTCCTGGGCCAAACTGCTAAATTTATTTAGGTTTTCTTTAGAGGTGCAACTGTTTAATGTTTTATTTCATTTTATAATTTTCCTAGTTGGCAAATTTTCTGTTTACTCCAAAGTTAAAGATCATGTTCCACTTCTCACTCTACACACTGCATTATTATCTCTAAATGGGTTCTCTTCACACCTGGGGTTTTACACCCTCATTTTGCTTTATGTACCATATTGTGTGCATCCATTTGAGCATCTTTCTCCAATCTGAGCAACGCCATGTTACCATTCATTTTCATGATGCAATTTCTCACCTGTATCTAAATTACATACCACAAAAATCAATTTATGCTTAAGCCCAGAGCCCTATCAGAACAAAGCATTTAAAGCCCCACACAAACCTCTTCCTTTGTTTCTGTTCAGTCAGTCAGAATAAACAATACTCCTTTGTACTGATGCAACTTTATTCATACATCCACACAACAGATATTCAGTAAGTTTCCTTTAAGTGAAAGTTACTGTGATAGGTTCTATAACCTCAAAATCAATCACCTTTGCAATATTTTATGAAACAATCTCCTACTTACCTTTATTGCCACCTATTTAGAAAGGTATGCCAAGCAATTACAAGTAAAAGTATGAGAGTGGAAAGGACTTGCAGTACTCCAAAAGCTCTACTTTACTCCTAGAAGTCAGTACAGACTCAGGGAGAAGCCAGAAAAGAGGAGCCTAAGGAATGTCTATCTTTCAAAGTAGTTTTAAGCTTCTCTGATGATAACACAAGAACTCAGCTATTAATCTCCCCTTAAGCTAGCTAGCCAGGCAGACTCAATTACTAATATCTATTGCTTTCTAATAAAGCTTTCATGTTTAACCTAAATTCTAAGATAAGAGTGTGGAGTTTGCCATTCAAGATGCTGAAATGTCTTGAGATAAAACGTCCCAGATTAGAAATTTCCTGTTTTGGGGATAATCATCATATGCCATCTGCTAATACTTAGAAAAAGAGCTACAGAAAAGCAAAGGAAGCGATTTCTTCAGCAAGCTAGTTTTTAAGCTGTATTCTATCTGTGAAACAAAAATCTGAAATCTGCTCTTTAAAAAATATATATGCATGGTTCAGTTGTATACCTTAAACAAAAGAAGGCTAAAATAATTACTGGTTTGCCTTCCCACAGATAATGGTGGATTGGGATGTAGTAAAGAAAAAGAAAGGGAAAAAAAATTTGTGTTATCTTCTCTCAATAGATAGATACAAGAGCAAGCCCAGAAAAGGAACTATTTATTACCATAATAAAAATAACTGTTTTTCTGATTTAAAAAGTTCACTTTACCGAAAAAAAAAATTAAGATTCTGAAGTATGCCCTTTGGCTCCATTATTATTTATTTTAAAAAAAAAGACAATTATACAAGCAATTTCCCAAGATTTGTGAAAAAGGAACAAGAGCGATAACTTCAAAATAATGTTTAATTTCAAGTTAATAGATGTTTTCATATTTTTAAAAATATAGTTGGTATAATATTAGACTTGAAGGACAATCTGACTCAGCCATGTTTCCTGAATAAATATAGTAATTAGAAGGGTTACTTATGAGATTCTTAATGTTTGTGAAACAGAAATAGACTTCTGTTTATACAATAAAATTTATATTTAATTCTATTTCTAGTATTCAAACTCTTTCTTTCTTTTCAATTTACAAAAGTAATTTTGTAAGTTCATGGCAAGAAATACAAATAGGCATAAAGAGAAGTGAAAGTATGAGTCCTAACAACCTTGGATAAAAATCTCTACTTACAGCTTTGAGGAGGTAGCATGGCTGAAAAGGATATTCACCAGAGGAGTCTCCTGGATGTGGAAGCCATCATCACATTCACCTGAAGAACACTGGTCTTCCATCACAGACACATATCCTTCACCCTGGTCCTCCTCTTTGGATTCTTGCTGAACCTCCCCCTGGAATGCCAGGAAACAAAGGAAAGTTTAGAAGGAGATTTACCATCCTGAAAGTAATTTTTCTTGCATGGGATAAATGAAAGCTGACCTTCAGATGAGAAGAGGCCTATTATACAAAGTTGTAGAAGAAATTAGAGAAAGGTGACAACTAGACCTAAGGCAATGAATTCTTAGAGAACTTTGATGACTCTGTACCCCCAAGAAAAAATGAAAAAGCAATACACTCAATTTTAGATAGACACTGTTGCCTTTTGAAACTGTCATTATTACTTGTGGCCCTGGAGCTAACTAGTCTAACTGGTCAGATAGTATTAATGGCATTCTGAATGTTACTGATTGTTTACTATGAGCCATGAAGTACACTAAGTGCTTTACATGAATTGTCTCATTTAAACTTTACAGCACACCTATAAGGTAGAGCACTTTTATTTCACTTCAGCAGAGAAAACTGAGGTTCTAAAATGATCTCTAACATGTCTAAGCTTACACAGCTAACTGGTGCTAAAACCAGGATTTAGAACAGGTAAGCTGAATTCCCTGGAGTTAGCCTATGTGCTTTAACCACTCTGTTCTGCCTCTTGGTGTACAGGACCAATCAGACAGCTGGTTTAAGTTACTCACCACTTACCTCTTCACTCCCTGTGGGTTGTTCCTGAAGTACCCAAATATCGGAAGGAGCTGGAGCCACTTCTGGCATTCCATTTTCTTCCAGTGATGACTTCTCAGCTACCAAGAGGTCTACCTTGGCTGAAAGCTCTTCGGGCTCTCTGCAGGGCTCCTCTTCTCCTTCAATAACTTCAATTTCCCTTGTCTCTTGTTGTGTGGTACCAGATGGAGGGCAGCAGCCTTCACTTGATTCTTTGCTGCTAATGCACAGTGGCTCCATTAAATAAGCTACCTGCAATCACAGTTTACTGTTAGATGCATAAGAACACCAATGGAAATGATCATCTACATATTAATAATGCCACATCATTTATACCGCCGCAAGTCTGAGATGGCAAATTGATTTGATTCATCCAGTCATTTAAAATTTATCAAATATCTTATATATATAGGCACTGGGCTAGTTGGTAGGAATCCAAAAGAAAACAAGATAGATATGATTCTTGCCTTAAGGAGCTTATGTTCTAATTTTTCATCTCAAATATCAACTCTCATTAACTGATAATGTTTACAAAACTGCTGAAAATTTTGTCTGCCAGACAATGCAGATAGAATTGGAAATATCTGAATTGGATTCTTACTGATCTTGACCTAAGTTCTCCTGAATGTGTATAGTTGCCACATAAATATAAACTCTGTCCAATTCTGTTTATTTCTGGTCCTCAGCCGTTAGCCAGGGTGATAAACACACCACAGAATGCCTCTTGGAAGTCTCAACATTATAAGCTTCAAGGAATGTTTGGGCAAGCGTCACCTCCTGTGACTCTGAAAGAATGAAGTGCATGAATATTCAAAGTAGTCCTACGTATAGGAATTCCAATTCCTGTGACTCAGACCTATGCCTGGGATCTTAGAACATTCTGTTAAAAAGCACATATATGATGCATGTTTTGTATCAGCCCCAAGCTCTGGAGACACAGCAATGAACTCAGTTCCTGCCAATGTAGAGCTTGTATTTTAGTAAACATTAAAAGCGGTAGAAATAACATGTGGGTAAGCATTCTCTTAGGAGGTTGAGACTCTCCCATCTTTAAAGATGGTTCCCCATTACCTCAGAGAAAAAGTGGAGGAGGTTCTGCTGGCTGACTTGCTCTGCCTCTTCCTGAGATTCCTCACTGCCTCCGTCCCCCACAAGCAGCTCACTAGATTCTCTCCCGGGGCTGCTTTCCTCTAGTTCTTCAGCCCCTGGCTCCTCAGTTTCCCTCCAGCTGCCCACATCAAGATCCAGACTGGAGTCCCATGAGCTGAAGAGGGACCTGCAGTCGTTGCTCAACTCAGAGTCATTGGGATAGTCTTGTTCAGAATCCAACCAAACCCATTCATGCCCCATCTGTAAATACACAGAAAAAAATGCAGTAAATTTACTCAAATCAATATTCCTAAGGCATTTCCATTTCCCAATTTCAGAAGAAAGATAAGGGGTTAGAAATTTCTACTCATCACTAAGAAGAGTAAAAGCTAGCTGAAGGGAGACATCGAGAGACAGTGATCTGTCACTTGGAATAAAGTTAAAGCCCTATGTCAAACAGTATAGTAGAAATATTACCCAATAATTATTTGTTCATGGATTTCCTCATTCTCCAAAAGAAAAAACCGGAGGAGCATAGCTAACAACTGAACTCCTCTATCCCAAATAACTCTTAAACTCAACTGCAAGGCAATAAATTTGAGGGACAAGGGATATTCTCCTTAGGGTACGGTTTTCACCTATCAACCATTAAATCCTCAAAGTGTACTTTAAGATTACCTGTGGTATCCTGGTCATATGCAACTCTCAATGCTCAGAATAACTTGCAGTATCAGGTTTTTAAAATATCTTCCCTTGCTTTCATAACACTACACTTTCCTGTTTTCTGATCCCTTTGTTCTCTCCCTTTTACAACTTTCAATAAACCTGTCTTCTATGTTCTTGTTTGGTCCTCTGCTTCCTTAATATGTCCTTTAAAAAATGTAGATACTTTGACGTTTCAACTTTGATCTCCATTAAGGCTTCCAAATCTCTCCATCTTTACTTTTTATATGCATTCTAGTCTCATTTCTCCATGTACCCAAAGATCAGTTCCTTTTACGTGCCCTATCATCTGCTTCAATTCAACACCTCTAAAACTATTATCACTCTTCTTCCTGAATATCTTCCCAAACATTTGCTCTCCCTAAATTCCTTATGCCCATCATCAACACTACTTTCTTAATCCTGTTTTGACTCTTTCCTCTGTGGTATTCAGTAAGCAAGTCCACTTTCCAGTTTTCTTCCACAATAATTTTTCCCAATGCCTATCCTTTGTTCTTGAATAAATGTGATGGACTTCTGGTCAGTTTTTCTATTTTTAATCCAATCTGTTCTGAAAAGTATAGTCTCCTGATTCAAGGCTTTACCATAGCTACCACCTCAAATACAAATTTCTCAATCTGCCACTCAAAGTCCTCCATAAAATCAGTCCTATTTTGTCCCCTTAGACCAGTACCAGTATTTCACTATTCGTTAATATGATCCCTATTCTAATTACATTTGTCTCCTTATTTCCCCCACCAGAGATGCCTGTACCTTAACTCGGCTTGCTAAGCTTGTAAATCAACTTCTCTACCAACATGAAAACTATATCCTTTAATGAGCCTCCTCCTCCACAAACTTCTCCAACTTTTAGGGCTCCATTGCTTGTATCACATGCATGCTTGTGGACTGCTTTAGAAGTATACTGTAATTATATTTAATTTTCTAATTCCTAGATTGATTGAACTTTCTTATCAACTCACAAAGACTTCTACTTCCTTAGCATCCTAACAAGCTTTAGTTTTAAGCCAAAAAGATCTGTGACTTCTAATCATATCTAATCATAAAGTTCCATATCTTTCTCAAGAAGGCTTGAAATACTAGACAATATCCTATTAATTGCTTTGTAATAAAATGCTCGTACTGGTTCATTTCACTGATTTAATTTTTACTTAGTAATAGAAGTTGAAATAAACCCAGGTGATAAATTTGGGAAGTCTAAATTTGAGTTTAGCCTTCAAACAGCAATGTCATGAATTCTGAAATATGTAAGAACTCTACACATAGAAACATAGGAAGGAGACAGTAATAAACTATTCTAGAAATACCATCTGCAAAGACAGTAACAAAGATGCTACCTATATCCATGCTCTGATCTTTAAGCAATGCCATGAACAGACTCTGAAAACCTTAAGCCTTCCCAAACAGTCAAGAAAAACTGAGTAAGACAATCCTTATCACAATGCAACACTTTAAAACATTAATTATAAACTCAATCTTGGTTACTTACCTTTTCTGAGCTGTTGTAGAACAGTTCATATTATAAGACCACTTTCCTCCTCTAACAATCTCATTCCCACCAATGATCAAAGTTATTATGCAAAAGAAGTCACAAATTTCGCACATACACACTCACACAAAGAACACACCAAAGACTAGAGTTTTCTTTCAGAGTTTATTGTGTACACACACTTCACAGGATTTTTTTTTTTTAAAGTCTGTACACTCCACAAGACAGTACAAACTAGCTACAATCTGCTAGCAATACATTAGGACATTAACACAGCTCATGATTTCTGCCCTAAAACAGGCAATTGTGCTACTCCAACACTCGGAGAAAGATTTTCCCAGCTCTGTCACATGGCCCAGGCACCTCCTCTTCTGTAACTTCCACTTCTGGAACTGGGCCCACAAGCCCAAACTCTTGTCTTTACTTCTATTTCAGGTTCAGCTCAAAATGGATACTCTGAGGCTTCATTTTTTCATCTTCATATCTGCTTCAATGGCACAGCGGCGCCCCCTGGTTCCCCCATCCTAGATGACAGGCAGACAAAGAAAGGGAGCATGAGTGAGTTGGTTACAAGTTAAGAGAGAAGGTGAAACAAGAATGCTGGGGATTTGGTTTTCTGGGAGAGAGGGGAGAGAATCAGCAGAAAAATCCAGGAAATGAGGGGGCATGTGTCTGTCTTCCCAGAGTGGGCTAAAAAGTACCTGGCAGTAGTGTGTGAGAGGAAATGCAGGGCAGAGTATCCTGTTCCTGCCCACCTTAGAGGTCACTGGAGTTTACCTAGGGTCCCAGAGAATGACAATGAGTCATCCCACCCAGGCCCCAAATCATGTGCAAAGGAAAAGGAAGAGTAAAAGAAAGGTGGGAGAGTGAGAAAGGGCAGTGGATAGTGAGATTCTTGGCTAACATACCTGTCCAGCTGTTGGTCCCTATAAGAAAGGCCTTTCCTGCAGACTGACCCTGGCACTAGTTCCCTAGCACCTCCTGAGTTGTTTTCCATGAGATCAGGACAATCAGAAGGCTTCTTTCCATCTGCTGCTCTCTCCCTGCAGCCCAGCTCCTTCCTCTTGTCCAACACTTTGCTGTCTTCAATAGATAAAAGATCTTATTAACCAGCCTTGCAACAGCCAGTCAATTGCTTGGGGATCCAGAGTCACTGTTGCAGGCCAATAAGAAAGAATAGGGATTACAGTGTTCTATCTGTGGTACAGGCTGAGGCCTGTAGGCAAGATGAACTAGTGAACACTTTTGCTGGGCCAGGCCATTTTTGTATTTCTAATAATGCAAGGACTCTAAAATTCTCAGAGCTCATGAACACAAGTTGCTTTTGAGGTAACAGTAAGTATAAAAATACCACCCTTGCATTTGTATAACACTTCAATTTTTTTTTTTCCAAGCCAGTTCCATACCTATTAACTTATTTTATCCTCACAACATCCCTGTGAGGTAGGCTGGACAGGTACTTCTTTACATTACCTCCATTACATAGATAAGGAAAACAAAGCTCCAAGAGATAATTCAGTGACTTTTACGATCATGTGGTTTTCTAGCCTGATATCCTTCCATTACATCACAACCGCGTGCCCCATAATGAACAAAACAGAGTCAGAGAGTTGTTCAAATCATGGTGGAAAAGGACAGAAGTCTTCAGGCTAACTTTACTAAGCTTATCTCTTAATTCCATCAGTCACTACTATTTTTAGTGGTCATTGTTACCGAGATCTTTATCTTAAATTTTACTGAAGGTTTATGTATCAGGCATCACTCTTGCAACTTCACGTTAGAGAAAAAGAAAAAACCATGTGCTGAGTATCTGCAAGTATAAGGAACACTTTTTAAAAGCCAGCTAGCAGCTGCTGCCCTGAGCATTCTTCTATTTGTAAGAAAAGAATTCTCAAAAGGTGGAGTCAAGAAATGAGGAGCAGATGCATCCTAGATCTTACCAAGAATAACTCATATCAGCTCAGAGAACTCATAAACAGTCCCTACCCAGCCCACACACACACACATGCAGAAAGACAGAAATGCAGAAGAGACTTTCTTATTTGATGACCTGAAAAAACAGAAGTTCAAGACATTGCCACAGTCTGCATGTTGGAGTTCCCTCTGCCACCCACCCCCAGCAGGAGCTAAGAATCTCTGTGGCAACACCACCCCTTGCAGCCATTCAATACTTACAAAGAGAGAGAGAAGGAAGGCAGGAGAGCCCATGGGGACACTGTCCTGTTAGAGGACAAACAAACACTGATCAGGTTCCACAGAAACTCTCAGCTGCAAGCACCCCAAACCTCAGGACAGAGACACAAGCACCACACACACAAAGACAAAATTTTAAAACTCAAGAATAAGAGGAAAGAGATCCAAAAGCAATATGGCCATTACGCCTCTGAACAGGAACTAGTGGTCCCCAAATGCTGCAAGCTAAGTCATTTCCACCTTGCAAGCACTCTCCCAGAGGAGATAACAATTCATTCACCCAGCTCACAGTTTCTCTCATGTGACTGGACCTTCCAGTCACAGCAGGTTTCTTCAGTGCTTGGATGGGAGCAAAACAACCACCATTCTAAGATCTATATGTCTGTATACCACTGGAATGTAGAATCCTGGCAGTACCAAGTAGTAACATAAGGTTCCTTAGATGCTTCAGATTTCTAGCACTGAAACACTGGCACATAGGCTTTTTCTTGGTCTCCTCACCTTCTCTGAAGCATCTTGTTTGCGGGTAGAATCTCTCCCTCGAAGACTTTTAGCACTGATTCCAGACTCAGATGTTTGCATAATCAACTGTGTGGCCAGGAATTGCTGAAGGGAGAAGAAACAAAGTTAGGCCTAGAGACCTGATCCAGCAGGGAAGAATGAAGACACCTTAGACTTTATAAATAGGATTTTGAACAGTATCCTTCTGCAAACAGCATTCAAATATCTCTTGACTGATTAGAAGTTTAGCACATTTTTAATTCTAGTTGCGCATGCTGAAGTCAGAAAATGCCAAATGGCTCTAATTTTTTTATTTTTTGCTAAATACAGCATCAAAATATCTATGCTCTAAGATAGGAAAAAGAATAAAACTAGATGAACCGAAGATCACTAAGTAATTTAAGCAATTTGGCAGACTCTGTAGAGCCAGACAACATCCCCTTCAAATTAGTATCTCAAAGGGTGCCTGGTAATGCAACTACAGGACAGAAGTAGGCTCCCTGCAATGTAAAGAAAGGGAGAAGAAACTATTTGTTCACTACCATGTATATACTTAATGTAATTTTAAAAATATACAGTCACCATTTTATAAAAATTTTATTAAAAAACTTAAAGAAACTGAAGACATTTGCCCAATAAATGCAGAATATTCTCTCACAATTTTACCAAACCAAAATGAGAAAACCAACACTGAATCCAGCAAGAACAAAATTTTATCTTCCTGTGTCCCTGATGGCTGTTCAAAGTAAAAACCACAGCAGTCCTTAACATCAGTTATGAATCCTACCCTTAAATACTTTCACTTCATCGTCCGAAAACACTAAGGATCCTCAAAGTACCTGAATCTGTTCCAAGACATCTCGCTGCATTTCTACTGCCATGTGATAAACATCGTGGTCTGAACTATTATACATTACAGCATTCTGGAACATCAGCATAATGTCACGCTGAAATTCAGCTGTGCTGCGGATCAGTCCATTTTCAATGTTTTTCTTAATAGTTGACAAATCCATAGGCCTAAAAGAAGAACAAGGGTAAGTGGGAGCAGAGAGGGGAAGAAGACTCAACTGCATCCCTGAATATATCATTACCATATACACTTTCTCATATATAACTTCAGTCCCAGCTGCTAGGACTCAAACATCAAACCCTTGCCCCAAACTATGAATTTAACCCAAAAGCCAAATTCAGTCTGTATAATAAGCATTGAGAAAGGTAATAAAGGGGGCTAATTATTGTAGATTTGATGATCCAGTCAATGAAATGATTAGTTTAGCACTTGGTCATCCTTACATCTAAAACACTTGCTTTAAACTTTCTGTCTAACACAAAAATCCACTAAGACTTGACAACTTACAATTCGGGCAAGTCAGCATGCTGAACGGATCATGGCTTACCTTTGTACAATGCTGTGGTAGCCAGGTGCTATGTCATCTGTAACAGGCTGCAGGAAGACATTGGCATACCTGTCCAAAAAGAATATGGTACAATTACTGACTGATCCTCCAGAAGAACAGCTGAGGGAGCTTGATCTAAGCAGCTAAAGTTTTAAGAGCCAATGCCATCAGTCCCATATAAGTGTACTCAAGATTTTGTTCTGGTTACCAACAATGAGGAGCAGGAGAAAATGTTTCTACTAATTAGTAAAGCCCATTTACCTATGATTGGCTGCAGCTCTCCATACAAGCATGATGGCTTTCTTCCAGATTTTCTGTGCCTGAATAGCTTCCTGGTCCTCACTACAGACAGAGCTGAAATAAAAGAAATATGGGAGTCCCACTTGGCATAAGTCGTCAACAACAACAACAACAACAACAAGTCCTAATTATATCTTTTCAACTATTTGTTCCAGGCCAAGAAAAGGAAGATGAAGAAGTAAGACTAAAGTAAGACTAAAGAAAGACCCTCTCCTACTTCTCACCTTTAATGCCTTGACCTCAAAGAAAGAATCTCAGATACTCACAACTGTGAAGAAGCCGGGCTGCTGGGGATGGAGTCTGCCAGTGTGTGGGACTGCAGCGTAGCATTGTGTATGCTAAAGCCATCGTCACTCTCACTCACAGGAGGTTCGTTATCCATTTCTGACAAATAGCCTTCTCCTTGGTCTTCTTCCTTAGGCTCCTCTAGGCTGGCCGCTTCACTGACTCCATCTTCCTCCTCATCCTCACCTGGGGCATCCTTAGACACAGTGTGCTTCCATCAACAAATGGAAAGGAGAGCAAAGCTATCCAGCAAAGCATCATTAAAACATGATCTATCTTTTGGGTTAGATTAGTTCTAGAAAATGGCCTCACACTGTTTCCTGACTGAGCTCTCTATCACTTATACTACCATCTACTTACAGATACTGATGATCAAATCATTTAGAACCTGGACAAAGAATAAGACCCAGGATCTTTTTAAAAGGAAGAAAAAAAAAAAGCTACTTACTTAAGACTAAGCTAAGAGGCGTTCCTTCTTTCCCCTTGCTCTTGAAAGGAACTCTGACCCTGGGTACAAAGTTATCAAAAATAGTTTTTATTTTGTGTCTTATCTGATGGAGCAAGCTCACATCGCATTACTTTAAGTCTGTCTGTTACTATTGCTTTAGTAATTCTAAAAAGAAAACTCTGGATCACTTTCTCTGGATAGTGTAATTAATAATATGATTTCTTGTATGCTCTCCCTGGTTCTGATATTCCTTCTCAGTCTAAATCACTGGATGTATCAAAGCTTCTTTGTGCATTATATGCAAAGAAAGTTCTGTGTGATGTTCACAAACTCTTTAAGATGGGAGGTACATGTTTCCATAGCACTCCCACTATACCTGACTGTCCACTGCAGCTTTTCCCCATGCAACTCCTTAACCAGTCTCATCTTAGAGAATAAAGATGTGAGTTTACTGAAATTCATTAAAAAGGTAGTGCTATACGGAAATCTAGTCACACAGCAAGAGGAATAAAGAAAAGTCTGAAATACCTTTATCTGGCTTCCAAAAATAGTCCCTGATTCTTCTTTCAATGAGTCTGCAGAGGAGAGAAAGACTACCTGAAGATTTTTCCACCTTAGCCTTCCCCTTCCTATGGACAATAATCCCCTGCAGCTCTCCTTTCCATGCTGACCTACTCTACCTCCTCTACTTGCCCACAGCCCACAATCCCTCAGAAGCCAAAGCAAATGATTTAAAGTTAGTTATGGGGTACAGATTTCCTGGCTTTATTATTTACCTGACATTTCAAACTTGTGCTGAGTCTCTGCCTCTAAAGTATCTTCAATGGGATTTGAGCCATGTGATGGAGACAACATGCTTTCGGGGGATGCCTGAAGGCCAAAAAGAACAAAAAGCCTAAGCAGTGGTAAATCACTACAGCTTACACTTTATTCTTCAATGATAATAAGACTATACAAGAAATTCTAAGTCCTACTCATGTAATGGTCACCTCAACAGGAATAGGATAAGTATATATAGTACTGATCACACTTATGGGCTTTAGACACATCGGCATGTCAGAACTCAGGCATTCAACAGGACAACCAAAGGCCTAAATTGTCACTTTTTACCTAAGGTATAGCCCTCCATCCTCCCAGCCCCTGAACTTAAGTACCTCTGTCTTCACCGTGGTAAGTGGAGTCTCATCGCCTTTCCTACTGGAAACATCTGCTTCAGTAATCTCTCCAGTTGCAGTACTTCTGGGTTCCTCATCTAAGTCCTGACTCCTGAGTTCTGGTGGCTCCATACTTGAAGCTGGAACAACTCCAGCTATTATTTCAGCCCCTGAAATGTTTTGCTCTGGTTCTGCAGGTTCCATTTTGATCTCAACACTGGGCTCCCTGATGTCAACCAGTTCATGGATTCCTTTGTTTTCTGTTTCTTCAAAGTCCAGTCTCTCTTGCTTGACTGTCATCTCTGGTGCAGGGAGAGGTACTGCCTTTTCCCGTTCCTGCTGGATCGAGTGCTCCCAGGGGCCAGGCAGGGACTGGGGATCATCATTCTCCTCACAGAATGACAGTGCTGCTTCCACTGCTGCCACATCCAGCACTTCAGGATGATCATCTACCTGTCCCGTAATACACACACTGTTGAAGTCACAGAAAGAAGCCCAAGTCCCTCAATTCATTAGCACCAAATGAGATGGCCTGAATCTGCAGCTTCTCTCTCCATCTTCTCCATGAAGTAGAAGCAACCAATGGACAGGCACATGTCCTGTGCAAACCAGTACATAAGGACGGCTGGGGAGATAACTAGTATGTCAGCACCAAAGGGCTTTGGGACCAGAGATGAAGATGGGAAGAAGCAAGAAGAGTTGCTTGTTTATGTAATTCTTACTACAAGAAGCAAGGAGAGGCTGAGGAGAGAAGCCTATGTAGGACCCATGAGAGATTCTTTGGGGCTTTACTGAATAGTTACCTTGTCCTCAATGATAGCAATGATGTCCCCAACAGTCTCAAAATCCAGCTCTTCACCTGTATAAGATACAGCAATATCCATCTTCTCAGCCAGATCTAAATCTTCCTTCCCATCTATGCTCGGAGCCTTTGATCCTCCAGAAGCCTCTGCTACCCCTGATCGGAAACACTCTTCTTTGATAGAATTGATGATCATGGAGATTTCATTGCTATCCATGGAAACAGTCACAGTATGTGGATCCCCAACAGCCTCCATAGGAACACAAGTGTCAGGCTGACTCACTGAATAAAAGGAAGAGAAAAGCATCTCAGAAGCTTATTTAGTACCAATTAACCACCTGGAGATCACACCAAAAATCTAGACAATGTCAAATACCCAGACATTTAAGCTGAGAAAAAGTTATCTTACATCTGCCTATGTTTTCTTTCCTCCAGCTTCATCTAGAAAGGTTAAAACACATTCTCAAACCCACTCATAAGTGTACACTTAGCTTTTTCACCCTTAGCACATAAATGCCCACCCACCTCTTCTCACATCCTTGTTTTTCTAAGGATAAAGATGGCACATGTCCATGGAGAATAGAAGAGAACCATCTGAATTAAAACTGATGCTCTTGTTCACTTTTCTCTAACTGAAGCTCAAAATGAAATTTTGGATCTAGTGGCTGCTCAGGGCATGGGTCAGGGACGCACCTGGAGCTACACTCTCAGGAGTGGAGACAGCTGGAGCAGAGGATGGTGCTGGCAGCGCAGGCATCATGACAATGGTAGCCTGAGATACAGACTCTATAGGGGGTGGCACAAGTTTAACTGGAGGTTCACTGGCAACAGTAGTGAAGGAAGCAAGAGGTGTGGTGAACTGTGTAGGACCAGCTTCTAAAAGCCGGGAAAGAGTGGGAGCACCTAACAGACAAAGAGGTACACAAAATAAGTTAAGAAGAAAGCACTTGACCAAGAAGTAAATAGCCACTTTAGGACTCAATCAAGAAAACTTTTAGTCTCAAAGGATGAAAGTAACTCCTTTGTTGAATAAGCTCATTACCTATATCCTTACTTTTCCAAACCTTACTTAAGATCTTCTGCCAAGTTAGAAATGACTCAAAGCATTAGAATACACAACTCATATGAAAAATAAGGGGTAATTAAAAAAAAAAAAAGCATGACTAAATCTGTTATGGCTGCTGAAGTTAAGCATGCTATAAATCACACAAAATTTAATACCAAATACTAAAATCTAATATTTAGTATATTGTAAAATTTTTTTTTGTTTTATATTTTCTACCTTACTTAATTTTAACTACATTCTTGTGAAGTATATATGGTGCAATTATTAAGAGAGGAAACTGAGGCTCAAGAGTTAAGTTACTTATCCAAGGTTACAAAACCAGTGCGTGGCAGGCCTGAGACTCAAGCCTCATTTTCTAGCTCTAAAACTTGTCTCCCTATGCTGTAGTCTCAGGTATCTCTAGCACCCTTCCATGATTTTTCAGCTTTACTATTAACTATTTCTCTCATCAATATTTATGCTGTGGTCATCCAGGATGATCAGTATTTTGAAGATGGAATAGATTTACAATCTCAAGTTTAACAGGTAAAGTAGCTCCAAGGTGGGGTTTTAAATCTAGGATTGACAGTTGCTTAGTAACAAAGGCTAGAAACCAAGGACAGTCAATGCCAAGTTCAACATCTCTGAAACAAAGCAGGTAACAGAAAAGCAGTGACTTACCTGAAGCAGCAGGGGAGGCTGCAACAGTGTTGGGTGTTTGCTGCATCTCCCCACCATGTATCATGGGAAGGACCCCGCCTACCTCCAGGAGGACACCTGTACTGTTCAAGTGGCCAGAAGCCACAGCCATTTCACTTTCATTGACCTACCAGGGAAGAATAGAGGTGAAGGCTATCCTCAAGCTTTCCTTTATTACCACTTCCCAAAAAGCTCCAGCAGTTGACCAAACTTCATGAAATTAAAAGTTAATATCCAAAGAAAATAATTTCAGACCCATGGGGAACACTAATTTTCAAAAATTATTTGACAAGAGTTCTCTGGAGAAGAGAACCAAAGTAATTGTGGTTTCAGATACCTCAGGAGCCAAGGATACTACCAAGTGTTTGTTTTGTTTTGAATTAACATTTAACTAGGAGATCTCTTCCTCTTTTGAACTATTTTTTTCCATGTTATATTTTAGGTCCCAGGCATTCCCTTCCAAAATACTAAATCACCACAGCTCTCAAACACCCACAGAAGTCTCCATACCAGTCTGGGGCTAGTAGGCAGGAGGCTGCCCTTCTTCAAGAGCTCTGACAGCAGAGGGGAGGGGGGTGGAGTTGCTTTCTGTCCAAGCATCTTTTTCTGGGGTGAATCATCTGTTACTGGGGTCATGGGGGCTTCTAAGGGTGCAGAGCCTGGAGGAAGGGTGTCAGGAATTCCAGGAAACGAGGTGACTGGGGTACTCGGCAAAGTCCCAGGGGTTACCTAAGAGACAACAGAGAACCTTTATCTGACTTCTCAAACTCAGGAAGGTTCCCTACTAATCTGGATGGGTTAGTGTGTCTAACTATTACTTTATTAGTCCTGAGTGGAATTGCCCAGGAAACCCTCTACCCCTCCTGCTCTTCCTTCCCCACAATTTTTTCTTTTCCACCCGCTCAAACCCACAATGACTCAACCACTCCACCCAACCTGCCTTTTACAAACTCCTTACCCCCTATCAATGTTATATTTACAAAGAAAACATTCCATATTACAGCAGGAATTTCCTAAGACCAGTACACTTACAAAAAAAAGTCCTTAATACAGTCTTCTACCTATCTAAAAATGTCAAAAGCCTCAATGTTTTTATGCCCATTCTTGTCTTAGAGCACAGAACATGGTAAATAAAGTCTTTTGCACTCAGGCCATGAGAGGAAATTGCCTCTAAGCCCAAAGTGGTTTCCTCATTACTCAGCTCTCTGCTGGCTTATTGCCCCTTTGCTGAACAATTCCTACGGATAGAAATATACTCACCCCAGAGGTGGCCTCTTCCATAGTGGTTGTAGTCAAGTCCCCAAGTGGATAATCACCTCCTGGGGAGGCAGAGTCTATAGGAGAGCGGACCATCACAGTGGGTAACCTCCGAGGTGGTGTTTTCACTGCTTGTCGAGCTATAACATAAAAAAGAACAATTTCTAAGCCTTCAAGATTAAATCAATGAAACTAGATTCTACACTACTATTATATAATACAGGACAAATAGGAATGTTGCATTATGAATATGGATTAAAAAGTTTTCTTTACAACTTTTTAGCTTGATTTTTCCTATGAGCAATTTTCATGCTCAGCAATCTTGTTTACCCCAAAGGTCCTTGGAATAGGAAACTGGCTTAAACATCCCTTAATATCCTCTTTAATAACTTACTAAGATTCTGCTTTTAACAAGAGGGAAGGACCTCACTGGCTCAGAGAATGTATTCCTAGAGTTAACAAATATTTAAGTTCCTCTTCTTGTCCAATGACTGAATTCTTCTCAATAATTCTCATCAGCATGCAGTGCTGTATAGTCAAAATACTAAACAGAATCAGTAGGTTCAGCTTACCCTGATATGCAGCATCTGTAGCCTTCCTCTTTACTTCAGCCTCCTCTTCCTCCAATTTCTTTTTCCTAAAGAGGAAATTAAGGGTAGATCCCAGTCAGTTCTAGCTCCTTCACAGTTTGCAGTACCCTCACAAGGAAATCTCTTGCCAGACTAACACTTTCTGGAGGAAAAGAATCTTTATCAGCAAAACAGGGAATTTTGAGTGTACTGCCTAACTACTAGTTCTTCACCAAGGCAAAGCAGAGCCACTTTTAAATTAGAACTAAGTTATATTCTTACACTGAAATGTTCTATCACATTACCTTCTAGGACTCACTATCCTCTCCCAGCTACCAGGCCAGTCTAAAGCTTTCCCCTTTCAGAATCTCTCAAGTTTAAAAGGATGGCAGATGTAGGAAATAAGCCAGATTATTAAGGAGTAAAGAGGGTAAAAAAGGAAAAAAATAGTATAGATGGAAAAACAATATAATATAACCCACATTGCAATGTCATTGCAAAGCTCATCCAGTCTGTTGTCCATGTGCCCAGCCTGAATTAATTCTGCATCTCTTTTCAGTCGTCTGTAGGAAGAGAAGTAAGTAGATTGAGTTTTTTTAATCTATTTGAAAAATTCTGACCAGAATCAGAAGTCAGCCCCATTTGTTTCTCCCAACCTTTTGGTGTCCTCTCTGATAACGTACCTGTATTTTTCCTGGGTTTCCTTTATCACTTTCTTTAGTTCCTCAACTCGTTCAGCAGTCAGTTTCCGAACAATGACATCTTCAACAGTTTCCACCACTTCTCCCTTTTCACCCCGTTTCCGTCTATGGAAAATTAAAAACACACAAACACACATACACTTAAATAAGAGAACACTTGTTCCTATTCCCACTTGCTTTTTTTGAGCCTTCTCTACCACCTAACCATTGATAACTTCTATTATACTCTTAGCTACCAGTAATATAAATAGATTTAAAAAAAAAAAAGATTTCTACAGTAAATACTCTCCACTGAAGAGATTTGGCTCAGGTGCCTGGCTCTGTACTCACTTCGGGGTCTCTGTGGTCTCCAGGAGCTCTGAGTACTGGGAAGCACAATGCTATGGAAAAAAAGTAAAAATATGATAAGCAAGCCTAAAAGGAATGACCTTTCAAAGTTTCAACGTATTAGACTAAGTTTTAGAGAGGGGAGCTTTGTTTAAGTTATGCGTAGTTTCTAGGAGGGCAAATTATTTTGCAATCAAATCAGTTCAATATAATCAATACCATAACAAAGAAAATACCGGCCTACAGTTTGTGTATTTGGGGAAAGACAAGTTAAGAGCCAATATTTATCCCTAATACCTATTGAGTAGTTACCACATGCAAGGCACTGTGCTAAATGTTTTACAGATATTACCTTAACTAAATCTTTACAACAATCCTGAAACAACTTTTATCTCTATTTTACAAATAATAATACTGAGGATCATGGTTCAATGTTTTCAAGTAGAGTCATATTAAATCCTGTCTAACTTCCAAGGTTGGACTTTTAACTGTTACATTACACTAACAAGAATAGTTTGTAATGTGAGCATACATGGATGCAATGGCAAACACTGGGAAAAAGGAAAAGTATTCTCAACCATTCTATTCCTTCATGGTACAAAAGCCTGTGATTAAAGGGCAGGACCTGGAAGGGAATTCACTTCACATCTCAAACATTGCTCAAAATGAGCATTTACTTGGGAACTTACTTTTTGAGAGAACCAGTCTGGAGGGCGGCCAGGTTCCGCAAAGGGTTTAATTGCTCGGCTAACTGATACCCTAAAAAATAAGAAAAGCCTTATTAAAAGTAACCTTTAAAAGTTGTATAAAAATCTTTAAAAAAAAAGTATTCAGAAAAAGTAATTTAAAAAATGTTTAAGGATATATATTTTAAAATGCATCTCAAAACACAAATTGCTAATCTCCCCAATATATAAGGAGTCACCCCACCAGCCTGGCCAAATTAAAAAGACTAATAGTCAAACAGAAAAATGGGAAAAAGCAGTTTACAGAAACTCCTTAACAAGTGGCTCTAAAACACAAGAAGATATTTAACCTCACTCATTATAGGATAGATGCAAATGAAAAATATGAGAACCATTTCTCATCTTTCATAATATTGTCAAAAATCAAAAACATATAACAACACATTCTATGAGCCAGGACACTAAAAAACAGGTACTCTGATATATTACCAATGGGAGTATAAATTGAAACAATCTCTAGGGCAACTTGAAATGCTTTCAAACTTAATAAACTCAAATATTCTTTGACTCCATAGTTCTACTTTCGGTTTATCTTAAATATAATTTATACATAACTATGCAAGGTTATATTTGTATTAGCCAATTTCCATAAATACAGTACCAGTTAAATAAATTATGGTATATCCATAAAATATCATGCAGCTAGAAATATGAAATGCTGAAAGCACAGGAACAGGACAGTGATAAGACCTCACACATTATTACAGCATGTCAGCAGGGAAAAAAAATTAAATCGATATCATGAAGATTAACTAAACTGCATTACCAAATAAATTTTAAATGGTATCTTGAGCTTAAAAAAAAATCACGCAGCTATTAAAAAAACATAAGACAGACCTTCATATAAAGGTATACAATGATCTGTAAGATATAGTAGCAAGTTAGAGGGAAAAAATAGCAGCAGTGGCAAGGTCAAGTGTACAGATTTATACAGTACCTAACCAGTTGTGTTTAAAAAGAAGAGGGACATGTAAAATAGATTAACAAGTTTATACTGTATAGCACAGGGAACTATATTCAATATCTTGTAGTAGCTTACAGTGAAAAAGAATATGAAAACAAATATATGTATATTCACGTATGACTGAAGCATTGTGCTGTACACCAGAAATTGACACACTGTAAATCGATTATACTTCAATTAAAAAATTTTTTTTAATTAAAAAATTTTAAAAAGGAGGGGGACAAAGAAAATATATATTTGTTCATGTATACAAAATTAATGGCAGAAAAAAAAATAAATGGCAGAGAAACACACAAGAAACTGCTGGGAGAGGGTATAGCTCAGGTGCTAGAGTGCATGCTTAGCATGCACAAGGTCCTGGATTCAATTCCCAGTACCTCCATTAAAAATAAATAAATTAACCTAATTACCTCCTACCCACCCCCCAAAAAACCTAACACTGTGAGATAAGGTACAGTGAAGAAAGAAAAATAATGTGTACCACTTTAAATTTTGAATCTTACAACTTGGTACCTCCTTAAAAAATATAATTTAAAATTTCTCAGTTTTACTTAAGTGTTCTTATACTATTTTTCTAATAAAATGTAAGAATATAGATTGAATTCCACTTCAACCAGCTTACTTGGTGTTTTGTTTAAAAATGAGTTCAGTTTATATTTAAGTTGAGTTATATTTAAGTTCAATCTGAGGTTTATCAAATTAGTTTGCTTCATTTTATGGTGGGGTTTACCGGCTCAAGAACAACTGCTACCTGGAGTATCCTGGTTTCATCTTTGAAAAGTTATTTGAAAAATACATGAAATTGCAGAAGCACTAAATGTGACAATAATGGTGCTTTGGTAAACTCGTGTGAATGGTTAAAGTAGCAGAGACATACCATACAGATATAAATTTGTATATTAAGTAATTAGAACAGTGAAGACAATTAAAAGGCATCCTTAGAGCCTGAGGGAACAAGAGGAGGGAAGAAAGACAAATGTTAAAAATGAAGGAGTATGTACTGGTAGCAAAAAAGATTGGAAACCACACACAGTCCTACCTTCTGGTACTTAAAAGAAATACTGTGAACCAAGACAATTCAATAGGGAAAGAACAGTCTTTTCAGCAAATACTGGGTCCTGAGACAGTTGGCTATCTACATGCAAAAGAGACCCCTGCCTTACAACATACACAAAAATTAGGTCAAAATGGATCAAAGACATCTCAATATGTAGAGTTAAAAGCTCTTAGAAGAAAACGTAGAAGTGGTTTCTTAGCTATGACACCCAAAGCACAAGCAACAAAAGAAAAAAATAGATAAACTGGACATATCAAAACTAAAAGCTTTTGTACTGTAAACAACATGAACAGATGTCAATAATACCAAAGAAAGTGGAAAGACTACACATAAAATAGAAGAAATATTTGCAAATCATCTGACAAGAGATTTGCATCCAGAATACATAAAAAATTCTTAAATCTCAATAAAATGAAAAAGAATCCAAAGGATCTGAGCAGACATTTCTCAATAAGATATATAAATGACAATTAGAAAATGAAAAGATGCCCCAAAAAATTGGTCATCAGGGAAATGCAAGTCAAAACCACAATAAGTTACCATTTCATACCCACTAGTTTAGCTATAACCAAAAGGACAAACAAAATGTTGTCAAGCATGCAGAGAAACTGGGACTCTCATTTATTACTTGTGGGAATGTAAAATGGTGGGGCCACTTTTTAGTTTGATAGTTCCTCAAAAAGTTAAACTTTGAGTTACAATTCCACTCTATCAAGAGAATTGAAAACATGTCCACACAAAATCTTGTACACAAATGTGCACAGCAGCATGAATTACAATAGTCGAAAAAGAGCAAACAATCAAATATTTATCAACTGACAAATGGATAAACAAAATGTGGCATGTCCATACAATCGACTATTACTCAATCAAAACAAGAAAGTACTGATACATACTACAACGTGAATGAACCTTGAAAGTATTATGCTAAGTAAAAGAAGCCAGTCATAGAAGACCACAAATTATATAACTCCATCTATATGAAACGTCTTCTGGAATAGGTAATCTACATGGAGACAGAAAGTAGATGAATGGTTAGAGGGGTAAGGGGAGGGGAGATGTTAGGGAGGTGAAGAGGAGATTGCAGAGTGATGGCTAAGAGGTAAGAGGTTTCTTTAAGGGGTAACTGAAATGTTCTAAAATTAACACTTAATTTTACTAAAATAATCTAAATTCAATACTAAATTATGTGAATATACTTGGTTAATTTTACGGTATATGAATTATATGTCAATAAAGCTGTTAAAAAAGAAATACTGCTTACAGGTTAACTAGGATTCCACCACTGTTAAAAAAAATACCCAACAGTTTTTAAGATCCAAGAAAGCAGACATCCTTGATACTCTACCAATTTTGATCTCCACTCCTCATGACAGAAGACGCCAAACACAGCTTCTCTCGGATGGACCATGGCTCTGTAGGGCCAGTACTCAGCAGTTTATGTTCTGAAAGGAGATTAAGACTTAGAGACAACCACTGAGACACTAGTTCTAAACTCCAAAGTGAAGACTAAAAGCCTAAAACAAAACATCCTCACCTGCAAGGATAAAGTGAGCTACTATCACCAAATCTTACTTTCCCCTCTCTAGTAAATACCACAACTGGGGTGGTGCTTATTCATTGCATGAGAACTACACTGAGTATCCGGCAAAACATCTTATTTCTTCAAATGCCATGGCTACTCTGCTTTATTTTTTTTAAGGGGGGTGGGTGCGGAGGGGAGACTGCCAGATTAACATAGGACACTTCTCCCGAAAGGCCCTGTTTTAAGAATGCTTTATTTCAATTTGCACGCCAAAGGTTTGTTTCCCAAGATTCAGAGCGGCCACCCTCTCCTACTGCCCCGCCTCTTTCTTAGCATAAACTTGTTTACTTCTCTCAGTAACAACTCCCGCCGCCCCTCCCTCCTTTAGCTGTCGGGCCTGAAAAATCTTTCCAATCCATGAAACAGGAAAATGGCCGAGATGCATGAAATGCAGTTTCCCCCCTTGCAGAAAAAGCTCACAGTTAAAATACTCCATTTCTCTGTGAATATGGGCCCCACAAACGTACGTCAGAAAATAACTCCTGAGATGCCAGCCACTCCGTATGGCTCACATCTCTGTACACACGCCCGAGTCTCTAGGGCACCTTTTCCTCTCACACTGCAGAACTCCCGAACATATAAAAGTCCCTGAGCTGCTTCTCTCAAATATTTTCGGCTTTACTGAGACACTAGATTACATTCCTGGGCCCCAACCCAACCACTGGCCTTAACAAAGCCGTCGAGCGCAGGTCTCTGAAAGTCCTGGACCCTAAGGTAAACCCATTGCTCCTACTCCCTAAGCGTGTGACAGAAATTTGTTGCCTGGCCTCAACTCTACAAAGACTTTCCACAAAAAGCAGCGAAAACACTTACTGCCTGTTCCTGTCGCCATCTTGGCCCCGAAGTGTTCGCTCCCAAGCGAATACCGTCTGGTAGGGCGAAACCCCGAGGAATTCTGGGGAATAGAGTCCCGGTGTTTGTTCGCGGTGCTTCCTGGGAGATGTAGTCCCCCACCTCTACCTCAGGACGAACAAGGGCCCTAAACCGGGTCACTAGTGATTTTCTGGGAAGGAATGTGCTAAAGGACAGAGAATGGCGGCTGAAGCCTCAGGAACTCCTTTACGCTTCTTAGAAAAGAAATGCCTAGGGTTCAAGAAGAAGCGATAAGCCGAAATTCCAGGCGACCCAAGTCCAAAATCCGACAGTTGGTAACCCGGACCCACTTTGGAGCGGAGGGGGTCAAGCTGCAGTAAACCGTTTCCCAGTCTCGCCCGCCCCCTTGCGCTGATTGGTAGCTGCAGACTTCGCTGTCTGATTGGCCGAACGAACGCCGCGCGTAATTTAAAACATTGTATCAGTAACAAAGGTTCACCTCGTGGGCGGAGTTGTGCTCTTAGGCTGGGAAAGTCCAGGTTCGGAGGCTGGGTGTGAGTGAGCCGGTACCGGAGAAGTGTGGCGTCTTCGGGTGAGTGTGCCGATGTACTGGAGCCCAGCTGGGATACTTGCTCTTGCCCTCGAAAATTAGGCTTCCGGAAAGCGGAACTGCCGCCATCCTCCCTTTCTTTCTTAATACCTCTGTCCTCACTGTGGGCTTGAGGCAAGGCTGAAGATGCCTAGAGCTACTGACACCGGTGAGCAAGGCATCCTACCTGGAGCATGCCTTTGGAGCCGGATATATATTCATTCATGTTCGTGGTCGGAAATGCTGCCTCAGACTGAATTAAATGATTGACTCTTTTCTCTCATTCGCTTCCCTTTTGCTGGTAGTTGAAGGGAAAAGGGAGTAGGAGTTCAGGCAGAGAGACCAAGTTGTCCTGGGGCAAAGGAATTGTTTCTTAGAATTTGCAGCCCCTTTTGTCCCTTAAGGTTCTTCTCCCTTCCTACTCTTGTTTCTTTTTAGACCTAATCTGCCCCTGCTGTCATGTCGCAAGGGATCCTTTCTCCACCAGCCGGCTTGCTGTCGGATGAGGAGGTCGTAGTCTCCCCCATGTTCGAATCCACAGCTGCGGATTTGGGGTCTGTGATACGCAAGGACCTGCTATCAGACTGCTCTGTCATCTCCTCCTCCCTGGAAGACAAGCAGCAGGTAAAGGAGTTGGAGAATCTCTGGGGGGCAGAAAGTGATATCCTCAGCCTAATAGTTGTCTATGGAGTAGCATGGCGTCGGAAATACAGCAACTCTAGTGTTAGAGAGACCAACTCAAAATTAACAGCATAACAAGTAAAAAATGTATGGTTGTGTCCATAAGAAAACTATTAATTGCATTGCATTAATGAAACATCCTCAAATGCATACTGTCAGTTAATTAATTCTATGAGGGAAGACGATAGGTATCTGTCCTTCACCATGAGTCTCAGACGTGTTAAATAATTTGCACAAGGTCACATTGCCATTAAGTAGATGGTATATACATTCAGATTTTAACATCAACCATAATCTTTCATTTCTGGAGCCTTTCTTTCTGCTGAGATGAGGTTTCTCAGTTGCAGCATTATTGTGTCTGGGGCCAGATAATTCTTTGTTTTAGGGGGCTGTCCTGTGCATTTTAAGATGTTTAGCAGCATTCCTGGCCTCTACCCACTAGATGTCAGTAGCTCCTTCCCACTTGTGACCAGGAAACCTGTCCTAACATTACTCGATGTCTCTTGGAAGTGGCCATGGTTGAGAACTCTACTCAGAAGACTCCTCTTTTGTAGAGGTTTCATAAGAGAAGGAGCCTTGTTAATGTCCTTCACTGTGGACTACCAGAGCCTCCTAAGAGTTCCTGGGCCCAGAGTAGACAAATCTCTAAATATCTGATGAATGAACACATGATAGATGCTGTTATTAACCCCATTCTACAGATGAGGAAACTGAGGTAATGATAATTTAAAGAACTTGTTCAAGATCTCATAGTTCCTAAATAATGGAATTGGGACTCAAATTCAGGTGTGTCTGCCTCCAGAGTGCTTAACTACTGTGTTTTGTCATAATATCACATATTGATTTTCATACCAGTCAACCAGTTCTCACTCAGATAATCTGTGGCAAGCCAGGTTTTCAGGATACTGAAGAGACAAGGAAGGGTAATTAAGTAGTGAAGAAGTTCATGTAGGTTGGAAGGATTATGGAATCAAAGAATAGTTGCACAGAGTCATGTGAGGTGGAATGGGGCAGTGTTAGCATGATTCCCAGGAACTGTGCTATAGTTGCCCATCTGCTCAGAAGTAACTTCTGAGATTAATCTGTGGTTCTGGCCTGGAATTATGCCACAGGTTCCATTTGAGGATAGTACGGAGAAGGTGAAAGTGTACCTGAGGGTCAGGCCCTTCTTACCTTCGGAGTTAGAACGACAGGAGGATCAGGTAAGTTTCTGTGGAGGGAGGATTCAAGGTGGAATGATTCAGTACAGTAGAAGTTCCCAGGAATGTTTTCTTCTGTGACAACTATGTTTCCCCCCTTCTCAGGGTTGTGTCCATATTGAGAATATGGAGACCCTTGCCCTACAGGCACCCAAGGACTCTTTTGCCCAGAAGAGCAACGAGAGAGGAATTGGACAAGCCACCCACAGATTCACCTTTTCCCAGGTATGGAGGTACTGATATGTGAACAAGGGACCAACTTGTAGGGGCAACTTTATTCTCTCTTTAGAAAGCTTTTTACTTCACCGTGAGTTCCTTATATAAGCATGTTTACAATTTTAGGGACTCTTGTTATCTCCTACTCAGTGTGTCAAGTACTTTGTGTGTGTTAATTTCCAACAACTGTTATCATTATCATTTTTGTCCCTATTTTACTAACAAGGATACTGTGGCTCAGTGGGATGTTGCTGAAGTCATGTAGCTAGTCAGTGGTAGAGTTAGGACTTGAATCTAGATTCATCCATCTCCCAAGCCCCTGCTTATGACCATTATGTTGCCCGATTTTATGTGTAGCAGTGGACTTAGTGGATAGCATTTCTTAAGTGTTTGTTGATTTGGATGAAAGCTGGACTGCCAGAGAGTGGTTGAGTCCTCAGTGTTTAGGGAGCAGCTGGCAGCACTGCAGGAAGAAGATGCTTAGGTAGTCTCCAGAGCCAACAAACCAGGAAGGGATGTATCTGCTGGCTGCATAGAGGAGGAAAATGGGAGATGAAGGATGAGCCTCTGAAAACTGGGTCTATCTCTAGATCTTTGGGCCAGAAGTGGGACAGGCATCTTTCTTCAACCTAACTGTGAAGGAGATGGTAAAGGACGTACTCAAAGGACAGAACTGGCTCATCTATACATATGGAGTCACTAACTCGGGGAAAACCCACACAATTCAAGGTGAGTAGTAGGCCTCACAGAACAGCTGATTGTTTTTGCCTTTTGATGCCCTGAGTTGGGGAATAGCACTTGCCTCAGCTATCCACCTTTCTCATGCCTCCAGGTACCATCAAGGATGTAGGGATCCTGCCCCGGTCCCTGACTCTGATCTTCAATAGCCTCCAAGGCCAACTTCATCCAACACCTGACTTGAAGCCCTTACTCTCCAACGAGGTAATGTGGCTAGACAGTAAGCAGATCCGGCAGGAGGAACTGAAGAAACTGGCCCTGCTAAATGGAGGCCTCCAAGAGGTAAAGTATTGGTGTTCACAGAGGCAGAGATAGGAGTACAAATCTCTAGAAAGTTTTGTGCTTATCTTCTCTCTGGGCCCCTCCAGGAGGAACTGTCCACCTCCTTGAAGAGGAGTGTCTACATTGAAAATCGGATGGGTACCAGCACCAGCTTTGACAGTGGCATTGCTGGGCTCTCCTCCACCAGTCAGTTTACCAGCAGTAGCCAGCTGGATGGTATGTACCATCACTGGGCTCTGTGCCAAGTAACGGTAGGAACCCATTCCATACTCCCCAAAACTGCCCGGGGGATAGACCAGAGGTTGCAACCTAAGCTCCACCTTCTGAGGCTCTTGCAGGCCAAAGGGAAAATGGACTACTCTAGGGCTGATGACCTATACATTGGCTTCTTCCTCAGAAACGAGTCACCGATGGGCACAGCCAGACACTGCCCCTATAAGTGTCCCTGCAGACACTCGCTTCTCCATCTGGATCTCCTTCTTTGAGATCTACAATGAACTGCTTTATGACCTGTTAGAACTGCCTAGCCAACAGCGCAAGAGGCAGACTCTGCGGCTGTGTGAGGATCAGAATGGCAATCCCTACGTGAAAGGTATGGGAAAGCAGGGAGGCTGGCGTGAACCCTGAAGGGCACTTAGGGAGAAACTAGGAATAGAGTTTGGTGCTCCCATCTTATGTATGTCCTTCTCTCCTTGGCCTCAGATCTCAATTGGATTCATGTTCAGGATGCTGAGGAGGCCTGGAAACTCCTGAAAGTGGGTCGTAAAAACCAGAGCTTCGCCAGCACCCACTTGAACCAGAACTCCAGCCGCAGGTGGGTGGGTTGTGGAAGTCAACCTCTCACTGTGTAACAGGAAAATATTAGTCCTCTACCTGAACATGAAAGATGTGCAGTGACTTTTCCATTTTTCTTAACTTCTAGTCATAGCATCTTCTCAATTCGGATCCTGCACCTTCAGGGGGAAGGGGATATAATCCCCAAGATTAGCGAGTAAGTTTTTCCATTCAGAATTTTGGGCTTCTTGGCCATAAAATTGTAGTTGGGGGGCAGAGGAAGTCCTCTCAGGAATTGCTTCTGTTAGATTCATGCTCTCCTTCCTTGGGTACAGACATTCTTCATGGGTCTTCCCCTCCCTAGAACTATATGAAGTCCTAGAAAGCTCATAATGTATCAAGTCCTTATGTCAGATCCTGTCGATCATTCAAGGTTATCACTCTGTGATCTGGCTGGCTCAGAGCGCTGCAAAGATCAGAAGAGTGGTGAGCGACTGAAGGAAGCAGGAAACATTAACACTTCTCTGCACACCCTGGGCCGCTGTATTGCTGCCCTACGCCAAAACCAGCAGAACCGGTAAACTTTTCACTGCAAGCTATGGGCCAGGATGGCCTGGAGCTCTGCTGTTTCCTAAGAGACTTCCTGGTCATCACTGGGGCTAGTGCTAGGATACCTCCAAGGGCTGGAGTTCTGGTCACAGTTCTGTTCCCTCTGATTCCCTCTCAGGTCAAAGCAGAACCTGGTTCCCTTCCGTGACAGCAAGTTGACCCGAGTATTCCAAGGCTTCTTCACAGGCCGAGGTCGCTCCTGTATGATTGTCAATGTGAATCCCTGTGCATCTACCTATGATGAGACCCTTCATGTGGCCAAGTTCTCAGCCATTGCTAGCCAGGTAAGATGCTGTAGGTGTGATAATTGTGCTCACTTTGAGCTGGTACCGTATTTAAGGAAGATACTAGAGACTAGTGTTGGATTCAATTAAGAGTTTTCCTCTTCACTAGCTTGTGCATGCTCCACCTGTGTCACTGGGATTCCCATCACTACATTCATTCATCAAGGAACACAGTCTGCGGGCATCTCCCAGCTTAGAGACAGGAGCTAAGACAGACCCAGGCCTTGATGATGACACTGAAAATGAAGTTGACATCTCCACATATGGCAAGGAGGTGAGCATGCAGGAGAGCTTTTGGTGCAGCATCTTGATGACTACACATTTCCCATGCTAACTTCAGGTGGACCTGTGCCTTTTTAGGGCACCGGCATCTGATGACCTGTGACTTTTGTGTCCCTCCCAGGAGCTCCTACAAGTAGTGGGAGCCATGAAAGCACTGCTCTTAAAAGAACGGCAGGAAAAGTTGCAGCTGGAGATGCAGCTCCGTGATGAAATTTGCAATGAGATGGTGGAGCAGATGCAACAACGGGAACAGTGGTGCAGGTACCAGCTGAGTGACCCTGAGGGTAGGGACTAGGACAGAGTAGTGCCTCAGGACCTGCTCTCAAAGCTCACTCTTCAGAATGTTTACTCACTTCTCTTTTCTCTTCTGACAGTGAACACTTGGACACCCAAAAGGAACTATTAGAGGAGATGTATGAAGAGAAACTAACGATCCTCAAGGAGTCACTGACGAGTTTTTACCAAGAAGAAATTCAGGTGAGTTGCCCTGAACCAGCCCCAGCTAGCTGCGCAGGTTCCTGTCACTAGCTTGCCTAAGGTAAACAGATTTTATCAACTCTGGTAGGGGCAGGAATATATCTCACCCTTCTCTAGTCTCCTTAGTGCTTTGCATGTGTCAGTCTATGTTTGATGAATTGATTAAGGGCTTGTTTGGCCAAGAAATAGTTTAAGTGCTAACAAACAGGCTTTCAAGGCCCAGGCATCAGGAAGTTTTAGTTCCTTGTTCAGTCATCTGTTCCTGCAGGATCTGTCTGACTCTGAATTGTATTCTCTGCTTCTCTCTTAGGAAAGGGATGAGAAGATTAAAGAGTTAGAAGCTCTCTTGCAGGAAGTTAGAGAGCAGCCAATGGCCCATCAACAATCAGGGTCTGAACTGTCCCTACGGCGGTCACAAAGGTTGGCAGCGGCTTCTGCCTCCACCCAGCAGTTCCAGGAGATAAAATCTAAACTTGAACAATGCAGAGCAGAGCTAAACTCCACCACTGAAGGTGAGGAAGGACAGGGAGCAGAAAGAAGAACAGTGTTCAGGGGAAAGCTGTTCTTTAAACTTGGGCCTTCTGACATGTAAGTCCAAAGTTAGAAAGCCTACACATGTAAGGTTATTGTTTCCTTCCCTCAGAGTTGCAGAAGTATCAGAAAATGTTAGAACCACCACCCTCAGCCAAGTCCTTCATCATTGATGTGGACAAGAAGTTAGAGGAGGGCCAGAAGGTAATTACCTTTCTCCGTTACCAAAGCTCTTGCCTAAGGCAATTTCCAATATCCCTGGTTCATGTGAGAAGGTGTTTTTTGTGCACAATCCAGGACAGTGGCTACTTCATTCAACTAACCTTTCCAATTTTACTTCTCTTCAATTTCTCCGATTCCTCCAGATCACCATCCTGGTTGATCTTGGCCACAATTTGGTTCCTTCTCCTTTTCCAGAATATAAGGCTGCTGCGGACAGAGCTTCAGAAACTTGAGGAGTCTCTCCAGTCAGCAGAAAGAGCCTGTTGCCACAGCACTGGAGCAGGAAAACTTCGCCAAGCCTTGACCACGTGTGATGACATCTTAATCAAACAGGTTAGGGCAGCCTATATACCACTTTATCTCCCATCAGCCCACTCCAGTGTTTATGTGAGAAAGAAAATGAGGAGAAGAGGAAGGTAAAGATTTTTAGGCTAATCTTAGTTTCTCTTCCTTGCAAAATAAAAATCACCATTCACAAAATACAAGCACTATGGTACAAAACTTTGTCATAACAACCCTAGGGAGGTATATACTATCATATTTTATCCCAGATACTTAGATTCTAAGAAGCCATTATTTTTATGCACTACTAAGACAAAACAATAATGATTAAGCTATGACATTATCATCAGTAAATGCATCTTGATTCTAGATACTAAAAATGTTTTTAAAAAATACATCTTAGACTAATTTGATACCCAGGAACTGGGGCTCTTGGAGGCTAAGTAAAATTATTCAAGCTCATACCACCTTATATGTTAGAAAATAGAAGTCCCTTCTATTCAGTGCTGTTTGAGTCTTAAAGAAAATAGCCCCCTATTCAATTATAAGCCCTGACTTTAAAGAGTTAATCTTTGTAAAAACCGTTGTTAGTAACTAGTAGCAGATGGCGTGCATTTTCTTGCCTTCTTGTTTCTCTAATATACCAGACAGAAATGTTTTCTGTAACTTTATTGATCTTCCTTAGGATCAGACCCTGGCTGAGCTGCAGAATAACATGATGCTAGTAAAACTGGACCTTCGGAAGAAGGCAGCATGCATTGCAGAGCAGTATCATACTGTGCTAAAACTCCAAGGCCAGACTTCTACCAAAAAGCGCCTTGGTGCCAACCAGGAAAACCAGCAACCAAACCAACAGCCCCCAGGGAAGAAACCATTTCTTCGAAACTTACTTCCCCGAACACCCACCTGCCAAAGCTCAACAGACTGCAGCCCTTATGCCCGGATCCTACGCTCACGGCGGTCCCCTTTACTCAAATCTGGGCCTTTTGGCAAAAAATACTAAGAGAAGGAGAGAGCAGTCATTGCCCTGATGTGGATCAGCTGCTCAGCTTAAGAAACAGGTCTCTTTTAAGCTTTACCACATATATACCTGGAACTATCTAGAATGCAATATGCAAACACTAGTTTTTTTCCCCCCTTTTGTAATATAATCACCTATGTAATCTTATGCTTTCTTACTTATATGTTTTCTATGCACACAAAAATGTTATATTAAATAAAGATATTATTCACATTTTTTATTTGAATTCCAAATTTAGCATAATCACTAAAATAAATTATAAAAGGGGCAGATATTTTGAAAATTAAAATAGCATTCAGGCCCCTGGGAACTTTGCACAGGCATGACGTAACCATAAAGAAAGTAAAGAAAAGCTTGGTAAGAAATGAATTCAAGGGCCATTAGATATTCTAAACCTTCCTTAATATAAAATGAAGTGTCATGTATTAGCAGGTGAATGGGTAACAAACTTGTTTTGGAACAAGAATTAAAGAAGGGTGGGTCCTGAGTTCAGAATAACCCATAGCATCTACTGTACAAATTCATTACAGTAGATACTATAGTCATAGCATATTACCTCCTACTGAATACACATGTACAGGCCTGAAACTGTCTGAAAGCAAAGCAAGACTGATTCCCTTTACCTTGCCTAATAGGTGAAGGCTGGGAAAAAAAAATTCTGTTGGAGAGAGGAGTTAAAAAAAAAAACATAATTACATCAAAAATATTTATTAAAACAGAACAACTTGAAGAGTTTATTCTTATTTGTACAGTCAGTCACAAAAGTTATCACTCCCAAAAGTCCGTGAAACTTTCTTACTTTGTTTTAGTAAGGGTACAGCTAACTCTACAGACATCTTTTCCCCTTAGTAGGGGCCATCAGCAGCTCCATGCTCTGAGATTCTTTTTGCCCCTTCAACTCCAGTAAATTACTTACAACTTGAAAGCTTCTAGGAGACTCCTCAAAACCATGTTTTGGAAGAATGGCTCCCTAGTAAGAACAAATATACAGCTTCACTCCATTTAAACCTAATCTCTGACATCAGAATAGTCATGCTCAGCAAATAAAAAAAGGATGAGTCATGTCTATCCAGTGCCTTGACCTTCCTAGGGTATCCAGTGCCCTACTGCCAGCAGAGGGTAGAGGGGGCCAAATTTTCTCCCTTCCTTTTTTGCCTCACTAAGGAAATCTGCTCCCAGCAGCATTAAAACTTTATTCCTGTAGCACTGCCTGTGCTAAAGTGCTGTTAAAGGGATTTGGGGGCAGGGGAAGGTCTGGGTAAAAGGCCAAGATCTGTAGCCACTCTGAACAGAAGGGAGATAGAAGTGCTTCAAACTGGCAAAAGACAGTGTCTGTTTCCTGCCAGGATTCTTCTGTCAGTCTACTCTGAAAGTGATTCTATAAACTGTCCCCAAGGAGCTGTTCCTTTTGTACAAACAAAAAGAACTGAGGTCCTTGGAAGAATAGATGTGGCTGTTCTTTACATGAAGGTAAGGCTTAATATGAGTCTGGCAATGTGCTGGCTTGAAAGTAGCCAACTATGGTGTGACTGAAGACAGGTTGAGTGGAGAAACTCTGCGTGTGGGAGTGTTGTTAGCAGACAGTGAAGCAGGGAGGAAAAAGGGAGCAGGCATCTCTGTGGAGGGAGTCTCGCCTTGGTTTCGAAGCTGTAGGATTTGCCGGAGCAAGGCCTTACCTTCTTCTCGGGTCTGAAACAAAGTCAGACAAATGTATCAAAGTATGTCCAAGGCTGTTCTCAACAACTGGTTCTAAAACACTGCCGTATAAAATCCCAAAGAACAAGGTAGGCTTTCCACTTACCTCCTTATCCACCTTCCACCCCCAGATCATAGTAAAGATCACGTGTTTGAACCTAAAATCCAAACCTTTGATTAAAGAACTGATACTCACATCATTGAATGCACAACACTTTTGGGCACAAGTTGAAGCTTCATCCCACAGCTTGCACTTAAAATAGTACTGGGCCAGATAGCGGAAAGCAGTGCTCTCCTCTAAGTGTTCCACTATTTCCTAGATAAGGAAAACAGGAATGACTGAGGTGATAAGAGTAAGATTAGCAACCCAATTCTCATGCTCATGACACATACCCCACACGAATAGATATCCTGGATGTATTTGATGTAACACTGGGCTGCCTGTTCTGACTCAGTCAACTGTTCATGAAGCCTACAAAAGAAATTGGTCTTTAAGTACAAATCAGAACTCAAAGCAAGCTAGTGGTTAAAAAAATAAAAGCACACAATTAAGACAAAAAAATGACAACGCACAGACAAGTAAAACGGCACACTGGGACCCAGAATAATATTAGTGCATAGAGGTGATAGTTACTTCATCAAAGCTTAGAATGATTACTCTGCTACTGGTGAAGGAGGGAAAGTCAGTAAATTACTGAAGTTGGATAATACACCATTGCAAAAATTCCCTGTTAATACCATGAGTGAGATTAAGAAAAGATACCAAGCAATTCAGATTATTTATAAGAATGAAGAAAAGAACCAGCAGAAATAAAACTGCATTTAAGAACCACTTTCCCTATTTCTGACTTACTCTTTATTTTCCCAGGCCTTATCAGGAAAAGATCAATACCTAAAGTAGTCTTCCTAGACTGCTCTGACCTAAAATTTTCACTTCATTTCTTTCAATTCATTTTCAATCCCTTGCCTGACAGGAAAGCAATTCCCTCTCAAAGAGAAGTTGCATTCTCTCAAGTCAACATGGCTAAATTTCCAGATCAGTACTCATACACCATGCTACATCCCTATATTCATGTAGGATGCCTCTAGAACATGCAGGATCTGCCATACCAGAGAAGTCTACAGAAATATCAATAGCATTTCACTCTTTCACTCACTTTGCCAGTTTCACCAGAGCCATTTTCTCCACATCTCCCACGGCATAAGCTCTCCAATAACACTGTCAAAAAAACCCAAAAAACTGGTCACTTCAACCACTGCCCCATGTGCCATGACTAATCACAGAGGCTTAGGTCCTGCAAGCCTCCCAAATGTTCAGAATTGCAGAATATAAAGCATTTTTACTAGAGTTGATTGATAAATACAAGCTACCTACTAACATTCCCACTGATGATGTCTGTCCCACTGTACTTTATATCACCTATGCATCTATAAATATTCAGACTTCCCTTTGTAGACAGATCAGAATGAAGGAAAATGAAACACAGCCCAACCCCTCATCTAAACAGCAGATTTCCTCTCAAAGTCTCTAGGACCCAATTTCAGGTACCTTTTTGGCTTCCACTAGTTGATTGAGTTTCTCATAACATTCTCCTAAAGCGACTAGCATACGGGAATCATTGGGCCTGAGAGAGAAGAAGAACAGAAAGTCTGAGCAAAGACTTTATAGAGAACTAAAGTCCTCCCTCGAGGAACCACCACCACCACTATGTCAATTCTATGACAAGAAAGGGCTTTAGTTCACTACTTCATATAATTATATTTTGTATTCATAATTATACTACTAACCCATTAGAATACACTACATAAAAATGACCAAACAGCATATGGCAAGTTTAAAACTCAGGTCTCTAAGAGTCAAAACCATTCACTGTGATTGTTCACTAGCTATCAAAAAGAGAAAGAAAAGTATCAGCCCTTCCCACAACAAACACATCATTGAGTAGCCAGACTTACCGAAGCTGGTGGGCCCGTCTATAATAATAAAGACAATAAAATGGCATCTTAAGGATTTCATAGGTCTGCCCAAGGCCATACCAGGCTCTGTAGTCCCGCTTATTGACCTCAATGGCATGCCTATGAAATAAACAAAAGACTGTTAAGAGGGCAGAATCAAAGTTAGCAACTTGCAGGCTCAATAGAGGCTTCTAACATCACACCAATCTGCTCCATCTCACCCTCCAACTAAAAGCTCACCTATAAGCCTGAATAGCAGCAGATGTGTTCTTCATTTCCATGTACTCATGTCCCATCAGTGTCCAGGCCCCAAGGTACCGAGGATTTAATTTCAGGGCTCTCTGGAAATACAGGGCTGCCTTCTCGTGCTGAGAACGCAAACTATAATAATTGCCTGATTGAAAAACAAACAAACAAAACATATATATGTATACCTGAAACTAATATAATATAGTAAATTGACTATACCACATCTTTTTAAAAAAGAAAAAAATTAGACCTATACCAAGACTTGGAGGGATTTTTCACAAGATATTGTTGAATGACAAAAGTAAAATGCAGAGAAATGTATATAATATGACCCTATTTTTGTAAGCAAATTGCCCACTAAACCCCCCATATGCGTATAAATATTTTTACGTAGCATGAAACACGCTAACACAAGTACTTTAAAGGAGAGAGGGTGTAGCAAGTAAAAAAAAAAACAACCCTGTACTTTAAAAAAATCTCCTTTATGTATAAATTATACGAGCATAAACTAGATTAAAAAATGGATTTAGATGTGTATACAGACTTACAGAGATCATGACATACTGCCAAATGAAAAAAGCAAATCACAGAGCAATTAAATATATATATAATATGATTCTGTTTTGGTAAAAAACAAGTAATAAAACTTCTATATATCTATTGTTTTTATCTTTTTCAATCTATCTAGATTCAGCCATCAGTTTGATTCAGGAGAAATCATTTATAACAGTTGTTTATATCCTGTAACTGATCATTTATGATCATTCAAGTTCACCTGGGAAAAAAAGCAAGGTGGAGGGCTTTATGTCCTATACAAGGATAGCCTTCCTTCTACCACTGACTCGGACCCAGAGACAGGAGAAGAAACAGACTCTAGGCAGTGACCAAAGGTTAACTTTTGTGTATAATAGGAGAAATGTAGTAGTGGTAGCAAGGGTACCTAAGATGCAAAAAGAGTCAGGATGACAAAGGAGATGTTAAGGAAGTCAGAACAGGCAAGTTTTGGGCAAAGATAAAGTAGATAAGATTTTTTGTATTGAACATTCATGTGGTTTCAAATCTTTTGCTATTGTAACTATGACAATAAATATCCTTATACATATGTTACTTCAAAAAAAATTTTTTTGACCAATCGGAACAGTTAAAATGTATTGAATGATTACAATGTGGTGGGCAACTTACATTGTTATAAGTGCTTGTATATGTATTAATTTACTTAATCCTCACACACAGGAGAGAAGGTTCAACTGTTATTATCCCCTTATGGATGAGGAAACTACAGCACAGAGAAATTGAGTTCAAGGTCACACATCTAGTTAGTAGCAAAATCAAGATTTAAACTCAGGCAGTTTGGTTCCAGAGTCCAAATCTTAACTATGCTGTACTGCAGTATACGCTGTGTTTTGTAACACTGTCTCTCAGAGACTGAGACTCCATAAAAGATGCAGAAAGAAGCGATCAATTCACATCACGACATAAAAGCAGAAGCAAGGACTAAACAAGTAGGAGATTCTTGCCATCACCATCACTCTACTATGTCATTCTCTCTCGGGTCTTCAGTTTCTTTTCTTCTCTCCATCCTTCTTTCTCTTTTCACTTCCTCTGAACTGGCTATAATATGAAAGCTGAAGTATACTTTTTGTCATACCTAAGGTTCCTTATTCATAATTTTTAAGGTTGGTGAGCTTAATTCAACAAACATTTATTGATCATATATCAGGAACTTTGCTAGGCATTACAAGTTTACTGGGGAAAAAATACAGTTCATTAAGAAGTTTACAAATTAAATAATTATTAAAAGAAAAAAAGGCACTCCTAATCATTACATTTCATGTATACGTATTCTTTGATTTTAACTGGCTTTAAGTTAATAGGCTGAAAAAAAGAACAGTTCATTATCTCCCCTCCTTCTGTTTCCTTTCTTCAAGTAAAGGACACTGTTATCAATCTGGTTACCCAGTCACCAATTCCTGCTTGTTCTACTTCCTAAATATCTTCTAAGTACAATAGCCTCTCTCCATTCCACCTGCCAATACTTCCGCTTGGGCTCTCATCTACCCTAGAACGGATTATTGCTTAAGTTTTTTAGAAGGTCTCCCTGCCTCTAGTCTTGCCTTTTTGTAATCCTTCCAGTACACCGTCTTCTGCTATCATTTGAAAATGAAAACCTGAAAACATTTATCACTGTCTGGTTTGAAATCCTTCAGAAGACTGCTACTGCCTTAAGAATAAAATCCAAACTTTTAGCAAGGCATAAAAGGCTCTTCAAGATCTGGCCCCTTTTGTACATTGCCACCTCCCACACCATGCTTCAGGACACTGAACTATTTCAAGCATGATGTGTCTCACACTTCAAAGCCTGTGCACTGCAATGCCCTTCCCAAGCCAATTCTTCTCCTCCCTTACTGAACTTTCACTTCACATCCTTCAAGCACCACCTTCTCAAGAAGTCTTCCCTAATCAGACTGGATTAGATACCTTTCCTATGTACTCTCATAGCATCCTATGTTTCTCTAAACGATAACACTCAACCCACTGTATTATAGTTGTTTCTTATTGGTCTTCCTCGGTAGTAATCAGGGTAGGTATTGCAATACAAAGCAC